>NW_019945677.1:23149-27480 GCF_002910315.2 Salvelinus sp. IW2-2015 | reverse complement strand
TCGTGACTAGTTAACATGCATGAAACCAAGGCTTATACGGTTACAGAAGTCAACAGGAAATGATAGACGCCTGGGAATAGGTGTGCGTACTGGGGTCTACAGGGCCTGGTTAAACCTCTACATCACCAGAGGACAGGGAGAAGGAGGATAAGGTACGGCTAAAGGCTATAAGAACTGGTCTCTAGCGCGTTGGGACAGAGAATAGTAAAGGAGCAGATTTCTTGGCGTGGTAGCGAATAGATTCAGGTAGCCTAGTGGTTAGAGTGTTGGACTAATAACCGAAAGGTAGCAAGAACAGATCCCTGAGCTGACAAGGTAAAAATCTGTTGTTCTGCCCCCGAGCAAGGCAGGTAACCCACTGTTCCAAGGCTGTCATTGAAAATAAGAATTTGTTCTTAACTGACTTACCTAGTTAAATAAAGGTACAACATTTAAAATAAAAAATACACTGCTGCCATCTAGTGGCCATAAATTCTATGGCCACTATTCTATGGCCACATTCAATTCTAAATTGCTTCTGGGCTGGAATAATACATTATGGCCTTTCTCTTGCATTTCAAAGATGATGGTACAAAAAAATACAAAAGAATGGTCTGCATGGTCTGAGAAGCCCTCCCAGATTAACCCAAAACATTTTAAGGGGAGACCGTGTAGCTCTCTCCCTCTCCTGCTGGGTCTCCTCATCCTCTCACTGGCCTAGTTAGTGGGAGGGTGCATGTCGTTCCCAACCGTTAGAACGACATCCACCAGAAATCAATGTGTCAGGATATTGGTACGTCTAAGAAATATCATATCATGTGTTTGGAAATGTYGGATGTTAATTTAATCACAGGGAGGGAAGAGGATAATGCTTTCATATACTGGCATATTATCACTACAAAACTATGTTGCATGCTGTACAGTGCAATGATCAAGGTTGCACCCTCTCTCTCTCATCATCTTCAGTTTTATTGCCTTCCTAAACAGATGTCTTACATGCATCTGAAAGCAACAAAGGTAAATAGAGAGAAGGAACACAAACATCTGATAGTAAAACAAAGGAATGTTAACGAGTCAATAATGACCTTTTATTTCTCGTTACAATGTTTGCTATTGTACGATGCCATTATCAGGTGAACTCAGCAGGGTAAAGTCAGGTCTGATGGGACAGAAAGTAAACTGATTTGCACATGGCTTCATTCTCGGGTAAATGATAATACCCTATGTTTTCTTTTCTCTGTACTGCTTTTTAATTGAGGCTTGTAGCTAGCTGAGGGTTGTAACATGGCAGTATGTACTCAGTTATATCAACAGTTATTAGTAATCAGTTACTATACAGTATGCTTGAATGTGCTTTGTGATTAATACAAGGAAATAACCCTATATAATCATCTAGAATCAAATCAAATCAAATCAAATTGTATTTATATAGCCCTACGTACATCAGCTGATATCTCAAAGTGCTGTACAGAAACCCAGCCGAAAACCCCAAACAGCAAGCAATGCAGGTGTAGAAGCACGGGTGGCAAAAACTCCCTATAAAAGGCCAAAACCTAGGAAGAAACCTAGAGAGGAACCAGGCTATGAGGGCCAGTCCTCTTTCTGGCCTGTGCCGGGTGGAGATTTAACAGAACATGGCCAAGATGTTAAATGTTCATAAATGACCAGCATGGTCAAATAACTAATAATCACAGTAGTTGTCGAGGGTGAGCAAGTCGCACCTCAGGTGTAAATGTCAGTTGGCTTTTCAATGCCGATATTAGAGTATCTCTACCGCTCCTGCGGTCTCTAGAGAGTTGAAAACAGCAGGTCTGGGACAGGTAGCAGTCCGTGGAACAGGTCCAGGGTTCCATAGCCGCAGCCAGAACAGTTTGAAACTGGAGCAGCAGCACGGCCAGGTGGACTGGGGACAGGCAAGGAGTCATCATGCCAGGTCGTCCTGAGGCATGGTCCTAGGGCTCAGGTCTCCGAGAGAGAGAAGAAAGAGAGAAGGAGAGAATTAGAGAGAGCATACTTAAATTCACACAGGACCCCGATAAGACAGGAGAAGTACTCCAGATATAACAAACTGACCTCAGCCCCTTGACACAAAACTACTACATAAATACTGGAGGCTGAGACAGGAGGGGTCAGGAGACACTGTGGCCCCATCCGATGATACCCCCGGACAGGGCCAAACAGGAAGAGATATAACCCCACCCACTTTGCCAAAGCACAGCCCCACACCACTAAGGGATATTTCAACCACCAATTACCATCCTGAGACAAGGCCGAGTATACCCACAAAGATCTCCGCCACGGCACAACCCAAGGGGGGGCGCCAACCAAGACAGGAAGATCACGTCAGTGACTCAAACCCACTCAAGTGACGCACCCCTCCTAGGGACGGCATGAAAGAGCACCAGTAAAGCCAGTGACTCGCCCCTGAAATAGGGTTAGAGGCAGAGAATCCCAGTGGAGAGAGGGGAACCGGCCAGAGACAGCCAGGGCGGTTCGTTGCTTCCAGAGCCTTTCCGTTCACCTTCACACTCCTGGGCCAGACTATACTCAATCATATGACCCACTGAAGAGATGAGTCTTCGTAACGACTTAAAGGTTGAGACCGAGTCTGCGTCCTCACATGGTAGGCAGACCATTCCATAAAAATGGAGATCTATAGGAGAAAGCCCTACCCTCCAGCTGTTTGCTGAAATTCTAGGGACAATTAGGAGGCTTGCGTTTGTGACCATAGCGTACGTGAGGTATTCGGCAGGACCAACTTCAGAAAGATAGGTAGGAGCAAGCCCATGTAATGCTTGTAGTTACCAGTAAAAACCTGAAACCTAGCCTGCCTTAAGGAAGCCAGTGTAGGGAGGCTAGCACTGATATTGATCAATTTTTTTAGTTACAGTCAGGATTCTAGCAGCCGTATTTAGCCCTACTTGAAGTTTTATTTCGTGTTTTATCTGGGATGCCGGAAAGTAGAGCATTGCAGTAGTAACCTAGAAGTAACAAAAGCATGGATTATATTTTTCTGCATCATTTTTGGACAAAAAGTTTCTGATGTTTTGCAATGTTACGTAGGTGGAAAAAGCTGTCCTTGAAACAGTCCTTGATATGTTCATCAAAAGAGAGAGATGGTCCAGGAAGTAACGCCGAGGTTCCTTCACAGTTTTATTTGAGAAGAATTTACAACCATCAAGATTTATTGTCAGATTACACAGAAGATCTCTTTGTTTCTTGGACCTAGAACAAGCATCTCTGTTTTGTCCGAGTTAAAAGTAGAACGTTTGCAGCCATCCCTTCCTTGTGTCTGAAACACAGGCTTCTAGTGAGGACAATTTTGGGGCTTCACCATGTTTCATTGAATATACAGCTGTGTGTCATCCGCATAGCAGTGAAAGTTAACATTATGTTTTCCGAATGATCATCCCAGAGGTAATAATATAGTGAAAACAAATAGTGGTCCAAAAACAGAACCAGAGGCACACCAAAATGTACAGTTATTGTCAGAGGACAAAACCATTCACAGAGACAAACTGATATCTTCCGACAGATAAGATCTAAACCAGGCCAGAATTGTCCGTGTAACCAATTTGGGTTTCAATCTCTCCAAAAGAATGTGGTGATCGATAGTATCAAAGGCAGCACTAAGGTCTTGGAACACGAGGACAGATGCAGAGTCCTCGGTTCTGACCATTAAAAGGTCATTTACCACCTTCACAAGTGCAGTCTCAGTGCTAGATGGGGTCTAAAACCAGAACTAAAGCATTTCATATACATTGTTTGTCCTTCAGGAAGGCAGGAGTTGCTGCGCAGCAGCTTTTTCTAACTTTTGAGAGGAATGGAAGATTTCGATATATGGCCCGGTATTTTATATTTCTGGGTCAAGATTGCTTTTTCAAGAGAGGCTTTATTACTGCCACTTTTAGTGAGTTTGGTACACATCCGGTGGAAAGAGAGCCGTTTTTATGTTCAACAAGGAGGGCCAAGCACAGAAAGCAGCTCTTTCAGTAGTTTAGTTGGAATAGGGTCCCATATGCAGGCTGAAGGTTTAGAAGGCCATGATTATTTCATCATTGTGTCAAGAGATATAGTATTAAAACTAGAGAGTCTCTCTATTAAGACTAGATCTTCCAAACATATTGCCCTCCATATGTACTGCTACAGAGGGACAGAGAGAGAGCATAAATAAACTTGCAGAAAAGAGGAGAACAGCTGCACCATCACCAAACACATGTTCATCAACAACAGGTTTGCATAACGGAGCCAGATGTGTTTTAGGCTGATATTATTTCCCTTCTAAGAACACTGCTCTAACATTTTACGTATTTGTTGACTAATTATCATGACACTATATGACACATGGACAC
>NW_019945677.1:20367-21499 GCF_002910315.2 Salvelinus sp. IW2-2015 | reverse complement strand
CTATTGCAGGCCAATGCCAGGCCTAGTTTGAGCCATGTCCACACTCATATGCGCACACACACACACACACGCACACACACACACACACACACACACGTCTGTGTAAGTAAGGAACACTGATGGTGCTGGCTCTATAGAACTCCTCTGTGATTGGATGGATCCTGTTCATACTGTCATGTTTTGGTGAGTGGCCAAGATTAACAGACTGGAGGCTCTCACTCTACAACAGGATATTGGGTTAGTAATGACCGCCGGGGGACCTACAGAGTGACATAAAGATGAGGCTTTTTTCCCCACACGTGGTACAGAGAGACCTCATAGAGGCCAGTCCAGTTGGTACGCGTGTTAAACCATTGTAGAACCCTGCTGTTAATTAGACAGGCCTGTGATCTTCAGAAAACATCTTGGRTGATGAGCTGCTGTTTTGAATGGATCTGGGGCTGACGACTAAAACCCAGGGAGAAATCAATGTTGGCAGTGATGATTTTCATTCAAAACATTGTGAAATATGAAAGCAGAACCGGTGAGGGAGGGTTAGGTTTCTTTTCACAATCTGGGCTAACTTTTAAAAGGATTGTGTTGTTCAGCCACTAAAACTAAAACGTTTCTGACTTTTCTCTGTTGTTCTATTTCAGTCAGACACAAAAGCACTACATTACACAAAACTCCACCAAAAGCAACACGCGCATGGCTAACATCAAACMGAGAAATMATTGGATTCCTCTAAAAGCGACCGTCACCTTTCAACATGTTCTCCATCCATACTCCAGMACGGTACGTGCCGTTTCTCCTCCTCTCCTTCATCACTGTTCAGACACTGACAGAGCGCCCAGTCACATTAGAGGTTCCACTGGGCTTTAGCCCCACAATTACACCTTACCTGYACTATATAAAGGGAATGGCAGCAGTGAGGGCTAGAGTTAGGCCCAGCCAAGGGGTTGTGGCCCGCCGAGGGGTCGGCCATGTTGTTTCTGCTAAACTCTGTCTACTGGCCATGTAATCAGGCCACAATTAGAAGTCAATTAGAGCTCAAGAATTCACCCATGAGGTCAGCAAGGAGAATGTTCCTGGACACACACCAGTTTACACTTTTATAAACTATATCAAAGTCTTTCAGACTTGGACGGTGGAG
>NW_019945677.1:4231-20342 GCF_002910315.2 Salvelinus sp. IW2-2015 | reverse complement strand
AATACACGGTGAAGTTACGCGGTGAAGTAATAACACAGTGAAGTATACAACAAGTGACGTTTACACAAAGTGAAGTACACACGGTGAAGTAACAACGGAGAAGTATATGAAGTGAAGTATAACACAGTGAAGTATCACACGGTGAAGTATACGCGGTGAAGTATACACAAGTGAAGTATACACAGTGAGTATACCACGAGTTGAAGTATCACATGGTGAAGTATACATGGTGAAGTATACACGGTGAAGTAATACACAGTGAAGTATACACAGTGAAGTATACACCGTGAGGATATACACCAACACCACGTCTGCAAAACAGCACTGCCCTATCCCTTATGAACACCGCTCTGAAGTATAAGCCCTCTTTCACCTTAAACTCTGCCTCTTGTTGCAGAGATTTTACAAAAGAGCAGACAATTCCTTTTCTCGCTCTCATCTTTCCTCCCCAGCCGTATATCCCCCTCTCTCTCTTCTTTCCCCTCCCTCCAGCCGCTCTATCCCTCTCTCCTTCCTCCCTCAGACCCTATCCCCCCTCTCCTCTTTCTCTCTCCCTCAGCCACTTCTCTCCCCCTTACCTTCCTCAGCTGCTCTATCCTCCTCTCTCTATCCCTTTCCCTCTCTCAGCCACTTTATCCTCTCTCTCTCCTTTCCCTCCCTCAGTCCGCTCTAAATTCCCTTTCCTCTCTCCTTTCCCTCCTCAGCCACTCTATCCCCTTCTCTCTATCCCATTCCCTCCCTCAGCCGCTCTCACTTCCCTTCCTCTCCTTTACCCCAGACCCTCTAACTCCTTCCCCTTCCTTAACCCCCTCCACATGCCGCTCTATCCCCCTCTCTCTATCCCTTTCCTCCCTCAGCCACTTTATCCCCCTATCTCTCCTTTCCCCTCCTCAGCGCTCTATGCCTCTTCTCTCTCTCCTTTCCCCCTCCCTCAGCCACTTTAATCCCCCTCTCTCTCTTTCCCTCCCTCAAAGCCCGCCTATCCTCTTCTCTCTCTCCCTTTCTGCTCCCTTCAGCCACTTTAATCCCCCTCTCTCTCCTTCCCTCCCTCAGCCGCTCTTATCCTCTTCTCTCTTCTCATTTCCCTCCTCAGCCACTTTATCCCCTATCTCTTCGCTTTCCCTCCCAGCCCGCTCTTCCCCCTCTCTATCCTTTTCCTCCCTCAGCGCCTATCCCCCCTTTCCCCTTTTCCCTCCCATCAGCCGCTCTACCCCTTTCTCTCCTCCTTTCTCTCCCTCTCAGCCTCCCCTGCCCTTTGCCCTCCACCGTCCAAGTCTGAAAGACTTTGGGATATAGTTTATAAAAAGTGTAAAAACTCGGTTGTGTGTTCCAGAACATTCTCCTCGCTGAACCTCAATGGGTGAATTCCTTTGAGCCTCCTAATTTGACTCTAAAATTGTGGCCTGATTACATGGCCAGTAGACAGAGTTTAGCAAGAAACAACATGGCCGACCCCTTGGATGGGCCTAACCTAGCCCCTCACCTTCACTGTGTATACTTCACTGTGTATACTTCACCACGTACACTTCACCATGTATACTTCACCTTGTGTACTTCGCTGTGTATACTTCACCGCATATTCACCGTGTATACTTCACTGTGTATACTTCACCGTGTATACTTCACCGTGTATACTTCACTGTGTATACTTCACCGTGTATACTTCACTGTGTATACTTCACCGTGTATACTTCACCGTGTATACTTCACTGTGTATACTTCACCGCGTATACTTCACCGCGTATAATTCACCATGTATACTTCACTGCGTATACTTCACCGTGTATACTTCACCGTGTATACTTCACTGTGTATACTTCACTGTGTATACTTCACTGCGTATACTTCACTGTGTATACTTCACCGTGTATAATTTACCATGTATACTTCACTGCGTATACTTCACTGCGTATACTTCACTGTGTATACTTCACCACGTATACTTCACCACGTATACTTCACCGTGTATACTTCACCGTGTATACTTCACTGCGTATACTTCACTGTGTATACTTCACCACGTATACTTCACTGTGTATAATTCACCGCGTATACTTCAGTGTGTATTACTCACTGTGTATTATTCACTTTGTATGCTTCACTGTGAATACTTCACGGTGTATACTTTGTGTATACTTCACTTTGTATGCAATATGTGTATTCACACACTATACTGATAGTCACATCGATTTGGACTAGGCTAACATGCAGTAGTTGGTCTTCAACTAACTCTACACTGTTTCCTGTCTACTCTAACGGTAGGGGGTCTTCCTTCGGTTAAAACGTTGGTGATGTGACATTTCAGGGATGCCAATGCCCCCAGGGCTGTCCAGTGTCCCGTACCTGACAGATTTCTGTAATTCGCCTCAAGTAAACGTGGGCCAAGTTGTATCCAGAAGTGTACTGTTTGTTTAACATGGCCACTGCTCTGAGTAATGGTTGGTAATGATTACTCAAATGCCCAGTTGTTTGGGTTATTGTACTAGGGCAGCCTCCAAACAGGCCCACTGGTGTTTATTTGAATTTTCCATTTTATATTGCCACGTGTCATTAGGCTGTTTACAGTTTACCTTGGGTGATGGATCTCTCTCTCTCGCTCTGCGGGGTTCTCGGTCGGGGCGCGTCATCGCGTCAGTCTCTCTCTTCATCGTTCCAAATTCCCTTTCTCTCGTCCTCAAACTCCTCTCTCTCGCCCAAACTCTCCCCAACTCTCTCTCGTCTCTACAACTCTCCTGCTCCCCAAACTCTCTCTCCGATTTCTCCCAAGAACTCTCTCTACTCTTCCAAACTCTGGCCCGAAACTCTTCTCTCTCGTCCAAAGACTCGTCCCCACAATTTCTCTCTCCAAAACTCTCCCCAACTTCTCCAAAAAATGAGGGGATTGTGCAGAGACAAGAGCTGTGTGTTTCCAAGTGTTGCAACACTCCCAGCAACAACGCTGTGCTTTCCCACAGAGACTATGGTTCAATTCCTTGCCTTTTGTGTCTGTCTCAAGATGAAACAAAAATACTTATTGGTAGAGTGGAATCACTTTCCATAAATGAATGAGCGGTTTATTAATTGCAGAATTAAAAATGAACACTTTGTTGTCTAATATAACCTGTTGGTGTTAATACCGGTTAGTTGAGTGTGATTGTGTCATATTTTCTCTGGAAGATAAACACACAGCAGACAACTCAAACCAAGCCATTCATTATCATTATTTCCGCAGGATGCTTTATGCAGGTTGATTTTTTGAATTGTTTCTTATCAAGATCTGTGTTTTTGTATGAACAATGTGGTTGATTGTATCTTAAACTGCTGTATGAAGAATAAATCCACACATACATTTTTCTAAAGCTAATCCAATCTTGGTTTCTATTTAGTTGGATTTTATGTGAGAGACCCGGTTACGTGGGAGATGAGGTGTTCCCAGTTTAAGAGATGGTTTAGGGGTAGTCTCGATTTGGCTCAAGTTCATAGATTAGGAAAGCGCTTGGCAGGTCATGTCTGAGGGCGAGGTGCAGGTTGCAGGGTGATTAAAGGTCGCATTTGTTGGAACTTTGGTGGATTCCAATTAGGAATTAACATATCTTTTCTCAGACAGATACAAAGTCTGTATATACTCCGGTGTGGTCCTCAACTAAGTACATCAGGGTATTCTGAATGACAAACATGGTATTAATGGGCTGAGAATCAAAAACCTCCCTGAATCATGAACGCAAGATTGCGTTCTCCCATCGGGTATTGTGGAGTGCCCTGCGCCACTCAACAGTTCCCAATCAACCATATCAACAAGCCAAACTAAAGGTTACATAGGACAAGGTGGAAGGAGGACTCAGAACATGATATGCTAACAGGCGCTTTAGAAAGAGGTCTGCGAAGTTGGCAGGCTACTCTGCAACACCATATCCACCTGTGGCGCCATTGATGACCCATGCACCTTGTCCAACATGCACAGTAAGAGCTGTGAGCAACGAACCTCAAACCATACCCTTTCTTTTCACATTTTGTGGGATGGTGAGCAAACGACCTCCACACTTCTTTTCACATTTAGTAAGCGACCCCACCTCTCTTCTCACTTACGTTTAGTTGAGGACTGTGAGCACTGCTAGATGCCGCTCTAACTGCACTGAATCCCAGCCCCACCCTTCAGTGTGGAGGAGGTGGTGCTACAGCTGTGGAAAGCTAAGTGCAAGGCACTGGGGCCAGAAGGGATATTGGGTCAGTCCTAAAAGCCTGTGCTGCTGATTTCAGCCCCATCATCCACATACTGTTTGACCAATTGCTATCTACTTGCATAATCCCCACCCTATGGAAAACATCTACCATCATCCCTATTCCCAAAATGAGTTCAACCATTACCGGCCTGTTGCCCTCACGTCACTGATCATGAAATGCTTGGAAAGACTGGTTCTTAACATCCTACTGCCCACCATTCACTCCTCCCTTGATCCCTACCAGTTTGTTACAAAGCGGGGAGAGGAATGGATGACTGCAGGCTCCTGGAACACTTGGAGAGAAATGGGGAGTCACGCATGCATTCTGTTCATGGATTTCAGCTTTACCTTCAACACCATCCAACGGCACACTATGATCCATAATCTCAAAAACCTGGACATATCTCCCGCTGGATGCATAAACAAATAAAGTTTTGGGTTAAATTGCGCAAACACATAAACAATGTGGTGCGTTATGGGATACCACTTTGCTCTGAAGCCAGCTGCGTAGCTGACTCAGTCGAATAGGCTATCGGAGGTTCTAATTCCTTACATTTTCACCTTTCACTTCCTGTCTTTGGGATACTTGTGGCGGAGGCGTGCGTGAATGCACAATGGAGGGGTGAGGAAAAGGAGGTGATTTGGGATTCCGCCATAACATGCTACTCCAGGAAGTGACGTTGCYGGCTAGCTCAGGGTGGGGATTGTGCAAGTGGATAGCGATTGGTCAAACAGTCTGTGGATGATGGGGCTGAACTCAGCAGCACAGGCTTTTAGGACTGACCCAGTGTRCCGTCTGGCCCCAGTTCCTTGCACTTAGCTTTCCACAGCTGTAGCACCACCTAGCTCAGTGCTCCCCCTTCTCATTGCAGGGGTACTGCAGGCTGCCAGTAACAACTAAATTGTCCTTATTAAATTGTCTTGATTTTATAAGTCCATGTAGATATAATATACACTCAGTGTACGCAGCTGGGTTTTCTTACGCTCAACAGTTTCCTGTGTGTATCAAAATGGTCCACCACCCAAAGGACATCCAGCCAACTTAACATAACTGTGGGAAGCATTGGAGTCAACATTGGCCAGCATCCTTGTTGAACGCTTTCGACACCCGTGTAGGAGTCCATGCCCCCGCGACAATTGAGGCTGTTTCTGAGGGCAAAAGGGGATGCAACTCAATATTATGGCCATGTGCTCTAATGTTTTGTACACTCAGTGTACTGTATAATTATATATATGCCATTTAGCAGACACTTTTATCCAAGCAACTTACAGTCAATCGTGCATACATTTACAAATGGGTGGTCGCGGGACTCAAACCCACAACCCTGGCATCACAAAGCGCCATGCTCTATAAACTGAGCTAAAAAGGCGTGGATTAGCCTGCGAAAGAAAAAGTAATTTCTCGTCTTGTCACCATTTACTCTGTATGGCACAGGGCAGATCGGCATTTCCGAAAGTGTGAAGCGATTGTGTTTCCGGAGATCGGACAGGCAGACACTCCGCCTTATTATACGAGTCGACTGTACCAGAACCAAAATATGGTAGGTTTATGTTAAACTCCGCTGTAGCCGAAACAAATGGTAGGTTTATCGTGTTAACCTCCGGCTGTACGCATGAACCCAAAATGGTTAGGTTTCTATGTTAACCTACCGCGTACCAAACCAAATGGTAGGTTATGTTAACCTCCGTCTGTTACCAAAGCCAAATGGTAGGTTGTATTGTCTTACATCCCAGGTGTACCCAAACCAAGATGGTAGGTTTATGTACCTCGCTGGTACCAAACCAAATTGGTAAAGGTTTTTAAATGTGTTAACCATCACCGGTCGTACCAAACCAAATGGTAGGTTTATATTAACCATCTGCGCTGTAGCCGAAACCAAATGGTAGTTTATGTTAACCTACCGGCTGGTACCAACGCAAATTTGTAGGTTTTTGTTAACCGTCCGCTGTACCAAACCAAATGGTAGGTTTATATTAAACCTCCGCTGTACCAAACCAAATGGTAGGGTTTATGTTACCTCGCTGTACCAAACCAAATGGTAGGTTTATCGTAAACCTCCGCTGTAGCCAAACAAATGGTAGGTTTATATTAACCTCCACGCGTACCAAAACCAAATGGTAGGTTTATGTTAACCTCCGGCTGTACCAAACCAAATGGTAGGTTTATGTTAACCTCCCGTGTACAAACAAATGGTAGGGTTTTATGTTAACCTCCGCTTGTACCAAACAAAATGGTAGGTTTATGTTAACCCTCCGCTTGTACCAAACCAAATGGTAGGTTTATGGTTAACCTCCGCTGTACCAAACCAAATGGTAGGTTTATGTTAACCTCGCCTGTACCAAACCAAATGGTATGTGGTTTATGTTAACCTCCGCTGTACCAAACCAAATGGTAGGTTTTATGGTTAACCTCCGCTGTACCAAACCAAATGGTAGGTTTATGTTAACCCGCTGTACCAAACCAAATGAGGTTTATATAACTCGCTGTCCAACCAAGGTAGGTTTATGTTAACCTCGCTTGTACCAAACCA
Source organism: Salvelinus sp. IW2-2015 (assembly GCF_002910315.2). Taxonomy (NCBI): domain Eukaryota; kingdom Metazoa; phylum Chordata; class Actinopteri; order Salmoniformes; family Salmonidae; genus Salvelinus; species Salvelinus sp. IW2-2015. The sequence goes on along the minus strand of NW_019945677.1, from coordinate 13,612 downwards.
AATGGTAGCCTAGAAGAAAGGGGAAATAGTGAGAGTTGAGATAAATTCAAGAGATGATTCGGACAGGCAAACGAACATGATGTCTTACAGAGGCGCAGTGATAATTCAGATGGTACTGTTAGAAGGCATAGGTGTGCCTGTGTTGGTGAATACAGCACGGCTTTGACCGCTGCTCGTTAGTATGACTAATACATTGTATTCATCTTAATCGTAAAATGACATGAGTCTGAGAAAAAATATGTAGAATCAAAGAATTATGAAAAATGTGAAGAACTAAAAGAATGTAAAGGATAATGTCAAATATCAAAAAGCCTTAGCTATGTTATGACTCCTTATAAACCTGGATAGTGTTAGAGAGACATCCATTATTCCAGCAGCATTGTCTCCGTGCTCCATCAGCTATGGAACTACTGAAGTGAAGACCTTTGTAGAGGACTACAAAACAAATAATACATTGATTCTTCTGTAAGCTGTGCAACCTAGCTTGTCTGTGTTGAGATGTCCCAGTAGATTTAGAAACAACAGGGTGTTTATGTTGGCTAGGAAGGGATATGTTTCATACTACTTTGACTTAATAAAGTCACTGACTACATGATGTTTAGACACCTGGGAGAAGGCTGAGAGAAGAATTTCAGTTTTATTTGTCGCTGTTTGTCATAAACCTTTAAATGCATGTATACACACACGCCTGTTAAGTTACGGCCTTAGACCCACTCTATCTGTCACGCCCTGACCTTAGAGATTATTTTAATTTCTCTTTTTGGTTAGGTCAGGGTGTGATTTGGGTGGGAATTCTAGTTTTCTATTTCTTTGTTGGCCGGGTATGGTTCCCAATCAGAGGCAGCTGTCTATCGTTGTCTCTGATTGGGGATCATACTTAGGCAGCCTGTTTTCTACCCTAGTTTGTGGGATTTGATCTTTGTTTGTTGCATGCCGAAGCGTTACGTTCGTTGTGCTGTTTATTGTTTTTTTTTTGGTAGAACATTTAATAAAGAAAATGTACGCCTACCACGCTGCACCTTGGTCTCCTTCGAACAACAGGCATAACGCTATCATAGCTTTCAAAGTTAGTTGCACCAATTTTTATTTTTATTCCTTTATGAGGAACTGTTTGTTGAAAATATACCATTCAACATTTCTGAAATGGTTCCCTTTTTCTCTGAAATCCTCTGTTTTCAGCCTCCCAAACCAATGCACCGTAAAGTTAACATATTTCACACATTATAGAACAAACATGTGTTTCCTATATGATGTCAGCCAATACGCTAACATTGTATTCTTACATGTGATTTGCAGTGTGAAATCTGTTAATCACCACACTGACGAACCTTGGAAAGAAAACACAGTAATGTGTAGCAGAACAAACAAATTACACGTTAAARAACTAGAGACGTTGAAAGGAAGTTGATTATAAAGTTAATCAAATGTAATCTCGTGCCTTAGCGTGTGAACACTTTCCAAACCCTTGATACATGTTTTGGATTTATTGAATAAACCGCCTGTGTGACCAAGTCATAAGTACATGTAAGGCATTTTCTATTGAACAGCTTGAACGCATCACTCCCTGACATAAGATAGTTGTTATGTGCCTTCGTCACATTATAAACACATTTTGGGGGAGTCAGGTGGTTTCTAACTGGGGTAATTCAATACAGGATTAATATAGTTCAATAAAGACGACCATGGCAGCATTTGGGATCCATTGCCTCGTTCCTTAAGGGGGAACAAGTCAAATTGCATCTGATTCAATGGGAGACAGACACAGAAAACAAAGACTCCACCAAACAGGACAGATKATTTAGSCCATCTCCTTTCAACYTTTTTTATGTTTATTATGTTGATATGGAAAGAACGGAACTTCTCAGGCATTTTCTAAGCTGTTCGTGCCAATATTTCTAGCATAGTTTTAGCCCTGTGATAAGAATCACCACACAGTGAAGCAGCATCCTAGCATCTGTATGTAATTACTGGGATGTAGTGTYTGTGAGGCAGCGTAGTTCAGTCACAGTTGGAGGASAGTAATATCTACAGTGTTCCAAACKCAAAGAGTCCCTCTGAATGGTTCTAATAATATTGAAGAGCATGTTTTGCAACTCMTTTACCTTTTCTCAAATGTTGTAATCAAATGACTTCCCTACTTGTAGGGGCGGCAGGTAGCCTAGTGGTTAGAGKGTTGGGCCAGTAACCGTAAGGTTGCTAGATTGAATCCCCGAGCTGACAAGGTAAAYATCTGTCGTTCTGCCCCTGAACAAGGCAGTTAACCCACTGTTCCTAGGGTGTCATTGTAAATAAGGATTTGTTCTTAACTGACTWGCCTAGTTAAATAAAAAAGTTAAATAAAAWAWAAAWAATTGTAGCCCACCAAGACATGTCTGATCAATACCCCTCTAAGGGCCTTCACCCMTCACTTCAGTGTCCAGGCTTGTAGAAAACAGACATTTGGCCACCATTGCTGGTTGCTGTTTAATGCCTTATTCAAGTACATCAGATAAATGTAKCTATGTGGCTCGATGCCACATTTCGGAACAACATTTACATTTCATGAGACTCTTTGGTTCCCATTCAGACAAATACTCTGGAAAGGAGTTTGTCACTAGATGTTTGTTTTTTTAAACGGAAAATCGACCTATTCCACCTCTACACAAAAGGCATTGTCTTTATCCACAGTGATAGGAATGTACGTAATACATTGTTAATAAAGATTTTAGGACTTTGAATGGGGCTTCGAGGCAAACCCSATATCTCTGGCTTCTCTGGCCTTCCATACATCCCTTTGTGAKCAGACAGGCACTAATATGAGCATGTTTTCAGTTTGCACTGGATAAGGTATGATATATCTGGATGTGAATTATCGTGCTTGTTTTGTCATTATATGCTGGGTCAGGTTCAGCATACCAACAGTTTTTTGTTACGATTGGATAACATCACCCTCTCAGCTCAGACCTCCAGCGCACTCACTCAAAACGGCTAAAACTGAGGTAATATCTGGGTCCCAGGCCAGATAGACCGACCGGGGGAGAACAGCAATACAGAATCCGATTTAAATTTAGACAATTGTTAGATTGTTAGGTAGACCCGGTAACAGTTCCATCAATCAGTGGTGGTTTAGTTCATTTTTTTTCATGAATTAGATCATATTTTGCACAGTTGTAATGGACGTAGAGAAAAACCTTGAACGGAACATTTGTCTTCGTAACAGCTGAATCTTTGGAGCGGAGGAATGACACGCGAGGTAGCCCGGACGCCAGTCTGTTTCTGCTTTGGCTTTACCCCCTTTTGGCAGCCATCGTCTGCCTAGCAATTTGACTAATGCAGGAGGAACAGTCAGGCACTCGGSCTACATGAATGATTAAAAGCGTTCAAGGTGAAACGCACAATCAAAATGATACGGCAGCACACTAGCTACACCTCAGACTGTTTTGATGCTTTAGTGTTGACCAGAGCTTTATTGTTCCAGTGATTACCAGACAAACTTGAACATTTTTTTTATTTATTTTATTTAACTAGGTAAGTCAGTTAAGAACAAATTCTTATTTACAGTGACAGTCTAGGAACAGTGGGTTAACTGCCTTGTTCAGGGGCAGAACAACATATTTTTTACCTTGTCAGCTCGGGGATTTGATGTAGCAACCTTTCGGTTACTAGTCCAACGCTCTAACCAATAGGCTACCTGCAGCCCTTATTACTCCTCTTCTCTACAGAGTATCAGATGAGCTAACCTGTAGGCATCCCACAGAGCTCCTAACCTGCCACGGCTCTAACCAGCTCCCCTTTTCCCCAGAGACCAGGCTGTCTGTCAAAAAACAAACCACCCCCTGGAGATAGTCTATTTTACATACTTCTAGTTTCCTGTTATATATTCCTTTCAAATCACAGTATGACATTTAAGTCTGAACATTTTACACATCAATATGAGGTAATACCAKTTTTAKATTTTWATCWTTTTAGCAGACATTCTTATCCAGCGCAACTAGGGTTAATTGACTTGTTCAAGGGCACATTGACAGATTTTTCTACCTAGCCGGCTCTGGGATTCGAACCAGTGACTTTTCGGTTACTGGCCCAATGTGCTTAACCATAAGTTTACCTGCAAGCCTAAACTGTACTCTTGATAAAAGTGTGTAACAAATGGTATTACATCATGTATACTGCCTGATTGCCCTCAATGAACTGCTATTAAATATATATATATCAATGAAATAACTGGTATCAAATCAATATGAAGTGTCAGTTGTTGTTAATGTGTGAACATCTGTAGTCTATCAACCTGTTCTGTCCATACTGATAGAAATGTAGAGTGTGGAACAGACATTAAGGTTTAGTCAATACTGTGGGAGAGATATGTACTGTACACTCTTAGAAAACTGGGTGCTATCTAGAACCAAAAAGGTTCTTTGGCTGTCCTCATAGGGAACCCTTTGAAAAAAACATTTTGGTTCCTGGTGGAACCCTTTTCGGTTGCATGTAGAACCCTTTACACAGAGAGTTCTACATGGAACCCAAAAGAGTTGTACCTGGAACCAAAAAGGGTTACACCTGGAACCAAAAAGGGTTCTCCTACGGGACATGCGCAGAACCCTTCTGAAACCCTTTTTTTAAGGGTGTGGGGTATGGGGCAGTGTGGACCAGACATTAAGGTCTAGCCTAATATTTGACATAAATATCTATTCATTTACATTTTTTACATTTAGCAGACGCTCTTATCCAGAGCGACTTACAAATTGGAAAGTTCATACATATTCATCCTGGTCCCCCCGTGGGAAATGAACCCACAACCCTGGCGTTGCAAGCGCCATGCTCTACCAACTGAGCCACACGGGACCATTCATGTTCATCACATCAATTAATGTGTTCTTGTTGCTAAATAAAACACATTGCATTCCATGCCCCCCCCCTCCCCAGTCTGCTTTTATATGGTAAATAAAAATAAATGACATGAAATACAAGTCAATCCTTTTCCCTGCAAAAACATTTWGAGTTTGTGATGGAAGTCTCTCACTCTGGAGCAACCCATCATCATCACAGGCTACTAAGACCTTTTTGTAGTACTTTATGTACTTGTCCTCTGTGGTGTAGACTATGGGTCTCATCGTATGGGAACTCTGCTGTCCTCAAGGCCTCCATGGTCCTAACTTGAGATAAGCCAATGGAATGAAGGTTGACATTTATTGTCATGAATCTTTATTTCTTTTTTCTTTTTTTTTCTTTCTGTTTTTCTTTTCTTTATTTATATATTTATTTCTTTTATTTCTTTTTTCTTTTTTTTAGGGGTGTCATGAATCTTGCACTGGAGGCCGAACTGAGCCATTTCCGCTAGATGGGCCGGCTGCAAAGTCAAAATTGGCTATATTGTAAAAATTCATGATATTTGTTTTTGCTTTTTGGTGTCACGCCCTGACCATAGAGAGCTTTTTATTCTCTATGTTGGTTGGGTCGGGGTGTGACTAGGGTGGGTCATCTAGGTGTTTGTGTGTCTATGTTGGCCTGTTATGGTTCCCAATCAGAGGCAGCTGTTTATCGTTGTCTCTGATTGCGGATCATATTTAGGCAGCCATTTCCCCTTTGTGCTTTGTGGGATCTTGTCTATGGATAGTTGCATGTCAGCACTATTATTAGCCTCATGGTTCGTCTGGTAGTTTTGTTGTTTTTGTTTGGTGTTCATTTATTAAAGGAAAATGTAGGCCTACCACGCTGCACCTTGGTCCATTCATAATGACGATCGTGACATTTGGTTTTAATTTAAGGTTAGGTTTAGGCATTAGGGTTAGTAGTGCGGTTAAGGTTTGGGTTTAAAATGAAGAAAAATTTGAAGAATTTCAAATATATTTTGATTTGTTTAACACTTTTTGGTTTACAACATGATTCCATATGTGTTATTTTATGGTTTTGATGTCTTCACTATTTTTCTACAATGTAGAAAATAGTAAAAATAAAGATAAAACCCTTGAATGAGTAGGTGTGTCCAAACTTTTAACTGGTATTGTATAAATCATTGGTATGAATAAACTCAAAACATCAGAATAGTTTGTCTAAGTGTTGTATTGTTTCTGTCTTGTATCGTTACCAAAGTAACCACCAGAACTCATTAATTACCTGTCATCTTAGCTGATTTTCTAGAAATCACTTCTGTACGATTACCTCGCCAATCTCTCAAACCGAGCTCCTTGATAAGGCCCCGGATCCGGTCAGGCAAACAAGAAACAACATTTTGATGAATATAAATAGACTCACAGTTAGTATCAGAACAGGGCTGTAGCAGTGTGACACTTCAGTACTATCTGAACCTGGGGGAAGCCGAGCGAGGACATCCCTACACTCYGTCAGGATTACCCTCCTTTACTGCAACAGGTCTTCTGCTGAATGATCACACCGTCCTGCACTGTCTTTTCCTCTAGCCTTGCATCTGGGGAGCAGGGTGGGGGTCAATACGTCAAGTTACTCCATGTTAGTGAGTGAATTTAAATGGAATTCAATTCATTGGAATTCAATTCAAATCATGAATTGAAGTAAAAGTGTATTAACGATCTGAAATGAAATACAATTAAATGCAGTAAATTGTTCAATTCAATTCATGGATTGAATTGAACAATCCAATATGCCACTTTTTCAGTTGTTGAACTCTTTTTCAGTTCTRCTAAATTGAGATGGACCGCCTGGGSTCAATTCTTGGTATGKAGAGTATGTTGAACCTRTTTTCACCTGGGGTGATACGGATGTATCTATCACAACAGTCTAGTTATKAGGAAACAAGGTAAGACCCAAGTGCACACTGTGTGAAGTAACAATGTTTATTATAACACCAGGGGCAGGCAACCGACAGGTCAAGGCAGGCAGGCTCAGGGTCAGGGAGAGGCAGAGTTCAGTAACCCAGAGGTGGAACAAAGGTAGCAGATGGCAGGCAGGCTCAGGGTCAGGGACTAGCTCAGGGACAGGCATAGTTCAGTAACCCAGAGGTGGAGCAAAGGTAGCAGACGGCAGGCAGGCTCAGGGTCAGGGACAAGCTCAGGGACAGGCAGGGTTCAGTAACCCAGAGGTGGAGCAAAGGTACGGGACGGCAGGCAAGCTCAGGGATGGGCAGAGTGATCAGGGGGGCGGGTACAAGGTCAGGACAGGCAAGGGTCAAAAACCAGGAGGACGAGAAAAAGAGAAGCTGGGAAAAGACAGGAGCTGACAAGACGAACTGGCAACAGACAGACAGAAAACACAGTTGTAAGTACACAGGGGATAATGGGGAAGATGGGCGACACCTGGAGGGGGGTGGAGACAAGCACAAGGACAGGTGAAGCAGATKAGGGCGTGACACTAGTAGAGTCATTATTATAAAATAATACAAAAAAACAGAGTTTATAACATAAATATCATCCATATATTTACATGAATATGTTCTTGACCCATTCCTTTACTTAGATGTGTGTGTACTAAGTAGTTGTTGTGGAAATGTTAGATTACTTGTTAGATATTGCTGGACTGTCGGAACTAGAAGCACAAGCATTTCACTACACTCGCAATAACTCTGCTAACCATGTGTATGTGACCAATAAAATTTGATTTGATTTGAATGAAATAAAAAGACTCGTAACCCAGCTGTCCGTTACTTGACTCGCTCATTATCATGCTGTGTGATACAGGCTTCTAAGATTTTTCATTAAACTATGCTGTGTGATATAGGGTTATAAGATTTTTCACTAAAGTATGCTGTTGGATACAGGGTTCTGAGATGGTTCATTCAAGTATGCTGTGTGATACAGGCTTCTGAGATGTTTCATTCAAGTATGCTGTGTGATACAGGCTTCTAAGATGTTTCACTAAAGTATGCTGTGTGATACAGGGTTCTGAGATGTTTCATTAAAGTATGCTGTGTGATACAGGCTTCTAAGATGTTTCACTAAAGTATGCTGTGTGATACAGGCTTCTGAGATGTTTCACTGAAGTATGCTGTGTGATACAGGCTTCTGCAGGACTTCCTGAGATGTTTCACTGAAGTATGCTGTGTGATACAGGCTTCTGAGATGTTTCACTGAAGTATGCTGTGTGATACAGGCTTCTGAGATTGTTTCACTAAAGTATGCTGTGTGATACAGTCTTCTAAGATTTTTCTTCAAGTATGCTGTGTGATACAGGTTCTAAGTGTTTCACTAAAGTATGCTGTGTGATACAGGCTTCTAGATGTTTACTAAATATGGCTGTGTAATACAGGGTTCAAAGGCTGTTTATTAAAGATTTGTAACTGTAGCTTTGGATGGTACCTAAGAAGATAGTAATAGCCCCTGCAGATGCTAGGGTGATAATGCAAAGTTGAACCACATATTTTTCTATAAACATTGAAACAACAGTAGGGGAAGAGCACCATGTCCACCCACCGACGTTGTTTTTTGTTTTGTTGGCGGAGCAGAGGTGAGGACTATTCTATCCAGTGGTGACCGTCTTTCAGGCAGTTGGGGCAGAGCTCACATCTTTAGCAAAAAAATAATACTAAATAAATTTTTGGGGGGCTTGCCTGTTTTGCATGTTATTTTGGCTTTAATACGTGTCACATATCAGTTTGCAAACAATATAAAAAATATATATATGTCATTGAGTTAATAAAGCTGCATACAACATGGATCTTTTTTGTTTTCTTGAGTGAGGCAGCTCCAAAATGCAGGTGTTTCAGCCTAGCTCAGTGCTTTCTGTGGTGGTGGGCAAGCCAGCAGAAATACGAAGCATTGCAAGTGATTGGCTCAGTGTTCTGTCAATCAAGGGGACTACATCCCGCAAGTCTAAGGGGAGACTGAAATGTAGAGCCTTTGGGTATTAACATAGAGATACATTAGAAGTGCGATCCAAGAAGGCTCAAGGTATTGGCCACAGAAATAAAATAGGTCAACTCACGTTATTTGTACCATAGCTTTGATTGGACTGATCATGTCACATCATGTCAACTTTCAAATCTTAGCTAGCAGTATCATCATGAATCAAGTCAACAATCTACTGGAAAATCCTTTTTACCTCTCTGGATAGCGGGACGCTTGCGTCCCCCTGGCCAATAGCCAGTTAAAATGTAGAGCGCAGATTCAAAAAAATTATATAAAATCAAACTTTCATTAAATCACACATATAAGATACAAATTAAAGCTACACTCGTTGTGAATCCAGCCAACATGTCAGATTTCAAAAAGGCTTTTCGGCGAAAGCATAAGATGCTATTTCTGATAATAGCACAAAGGCTACATCTCTTTGTTGACAATTTCAACCATGCCGGCGCTACTCAAAACGCAGATATAAAATATAAACATGCATTCTTTGACGAGTTCTTTTGTTGGCACTCCAATATGTCCATAAACATCACAAATGGTCCTTTAGTTCGATTAATTCGCGTCATATATATCAAATTGTCCATTT
>NW_019945677.1:0-4206 GCF_002910315.2 Salvelinus sp. IW2-2015 | reverse complement strand
ACAGGCTTCTAAGATTTTTCTTTAAAGTATGCTGTGTGATACAGGCTTCTAAGATTTTTCATTAAAGTATGCTGTGTGATACAGGCTTCTAAGATTTTTCATTAAAGTATGTCGTGTGATACAGGGTTATAAGATTTTTCATTAAACTATGCTGTGTGATATAGGGTTATAAGATTTTTCACTAAAGTATGCTGTGTGATACAGGCTTCTACGATGTTTCACTAAAGTATGCTGTGTGATACAGGCTTCTACGATGTTTCACTAAAGTATGCTGTGTGATACAGGCTTCTAAGATGTTTCACTAAAGTATGCTGTGTGATACAGGGTTCTGAGATGTTTCACTAAAGTATGCTGTGTGATACAGGGTTCTGAGATGTTTCACTAAAGTATGCTGTGTGATACAGGCTTCTAATATTTTTCACTAAAGTATGCAGTGTGATACAGGGATCTTAGATGTTTCACTAAAGTATGCTGTGTGATACAGGCTTCTAAGATGGTTCACTAAAGTATGCTGTGTGATACAGGGATCTTAGATGTTTCACTAAAGTATGCTGTGTGATACAGGCTTCTAAGATTTTTCATTAAAGTATGCTGTGTGATACAGGGTTCTAAGATTTTTCATTAAAGTATGTCGTGTGATACAGGGTTATAAGATTTTTCATTAAACTATGCTGTGTGATATAGGGTTCTAAGATTTTTCACTAAAGTATGCTGTGTGATACAGGCTTCTAAGACATTTCACTAAAGTATGCTGTGTAATTCAGGGTTCAAAGGCTGGTGTATTAAGATTTGTAACTGTAGGCTTTGGATGGGTAACCTAAGAAGATAGTAATAGCCCCTGCAGATGCTAGGGTGATAATGCAAAGTTGAACCACATATTTTTTTTTCTTAAACTTGAAAACAAAGTAAGGGGAAAGAGCACCACTGGTCCACCTCTCACGACGTTGTTTTTGTTTTGTTGGCAGGAGCAGAGGTGAGGACTATTCGTATCAGTGGTGACCCGTCTTTCAGGGCAGTTGGGGCAGAGGCCTCACATCTTTAGCAAAAAAATGAATAACTACAATAAAACATTTTGGGGGGCTTTGCCTGTTTTGCATTGTTATTTGGCTTTTAATACGTGTCACATATCAGTTTGCAAACAATTAAAAGAATATATATATGTCATTGAGTTAAATAAAGCTGCATACATAACATGGACTCTTTTTTGTTTCTTGAGTAGGCAGCTCAAAATGCAGGTTGTTTCAGCCTGCTCAGTGCTTTCTTGGTGGTGGGGCAGCCAGCGGAAAATCGAGCATTGCAACCGTGATTGGCTCAGTGTTCTGTCAAATCAAGGGGAACTATACATACCGCGAAGTCTAAGGGGAGACCTGAAAATGTAGAGCCCATTGGGTTATTACATAGAGAACATTATGAAAGTGGCGATCAAGAAGGCTCAAGGTCATTGGCCACAGATAAAAATAGGTCAACTAACGTTAATGTACATAAGCTGTTGATTGGATGATCAGTCAACATCATGTTCAACTTTTCCAAATTCTAGCTAGCAGTCATCATCATGAATCAAGGTCAACAATCTACTGAAAATCACATTTTTAAATCTTGTCATAATGCAAGATAAATAATTAAGATAAATTATATCGATAAAACATATCGGTGCTCATCAGCCATTGGAGATAAAACGTTAACCACCCAGAGGAAGGAGAGAGAGATAGAGGAAGAGAGAGCGGAGAGAGAGAGAGAAGAGAGAGAGAAAGAGAGAGAGAGAGAGAGAGAGAGAGAGAGAGAAGAGAGAGAGAGAGAGAAGAGGAAGAGAGAGAGAGAGAGAGAGAGAGAGAGAGAGAGTGAGAGAGGAGAGGAATGAGAGTGAGAGAGAGAGAGTGAGAAGAGAGAGAGAGAGGAGGAGAGAGAGAGAGGAGAGAGAGAGAGAGAGAGAGAGAGAGGAGAGAGAGAGAGAGAGAGAGAGAGGAGAGGAGAGAGAAGAGAGAGAGAGAGAGAAGAGAGAGGAAGTAGAGAGAGAGAGAGAGAAGAGAGAGAGAGAGAGGAAGAAGAGAGAGAGAGAGGAAGAGAGAGAGAGAGAGGAAGAGAGAGAACGAGAAAGGAAAGTTGGGGGGCCACTCAATAAACTGGACTTTAAAATGTGGGACAAACATAATTGAGCCCTACATGCAGAATTCTGGTGCGGAAAATCCTACAAAGTCCAGAGAAATACATCCAACTAATGCATGTAGGGCAGATATTGGGCCGCTTTCAGTAATAAATGAAAATACAGAAAAGATCATTAAAATTTTTGGCTACATCTAAATTCAAGTCCAAATTCGAGTTTGCATTTAAAGCACTTCAAACCCAAGAGCTGAGCCCAGAAACGAGCCCTCTCAGTCAGCTGGTTTTTTTTTTGTTTGGACCTCACCAACCAAGCTGACAACAGCACTGCTTCAAAGAAAGAATTCGCCATTAAACAAAATCATGACCAATCAAAAGGACTCATATAATACAACATTTGGAAAAACGAAACAAAATCCAAAGCCGACTAAATTGCTATCTGACCGCCTAAACAGAGAATATTGAATTGGCTGAATATCTCTAACTCTGTCAGAAAGATACGAAAGCTAGAGACAGATCCTTACCAAGTACAGGCTGAGTGACCACCGATTGGCAATGAGAAACCGGCAAGACATAAAAGACATGGCTTACCCAAAGAGGAGCGTGTATGTGTCACTGCACGACAGGGGATTGTAGAACAGAGATGCACTTTCTCCTTTACTGTGATAAATATTCCTCAACAAGAGATTCCATTATTTAACAGAATTGTCTACATTTATTCCAAATTTTAAACCTTAATTAAACCCAGAGGAAAAACTAAAAATACTCCATGGGCGAAGGAGCATGCTCCCTCTTGGCAAGCAAATATGTTATTTGCCTGCCATAAGCCTGAGGGACACTGAATAATAGACATCTGCATAGTAAGCAGTATTAATGAACTGTTACTTATTAATGACTGTTATTGTTATTGCTGTTATTGTTATTACTATTATATTGTTTGTTATTAACTATTATTATAGAGAGAGAGATGAGAGAGAAGAGAGAGAGAGAGAGGGAGAGAGAAGAGAGGAGAGAGGAAAGAGAGAGAAGGAGGAAAGAGAGGAGCGAGGAAGAGAGAGAGAGAGAGGAGAGAGCAGAAGAGAGAGAGAGAGAGAGAGAGAGAGAGAGAGAGAGAGAGAGAGAGAGAGAGAGAGAGAGGAGAGAGAGAGAGGAGAGAGAGAAGAGAGAGAGAGAGAGAGAGAGAGGAGAGGAAGAGAGAGGAGAGGAGAGAGAGAGAGGAAGAAGAGAGAGAGGAGAGGAGAGGAGGAAGGAGAGAAGAGAGGAAGAGAGGAAAGAGAGAGAGAGAGAGAGAGAGAGAGAGAGGAAGAAGAGAGAGAGGAGAGAGAGGAAGAGAGAGGTGGAGAGAGAGAGTGCGAGAGGAAGAGAAGAGAGAGGTGAGAGAGGAAGAGAGAGAGGAAGAGAGAGAGGAAGACGAAAGAGGGAGGAGAGAGAGTGAGAGACGAGAGTGAGAGAGGAAGAAGGAGAGAGTGAGAGAGGAGAGAGAGAAGAGGAGAGGAAGAGAAGGAAAGAGAGGAGAGTGAGAGAGGAGAGAGAGAGAGAGTGAGAGAGGAAGAGAGAGAGGGAGAGGAGAGAGGGACGAGAGAGGAGGAAGAGTTAGAGGGAAAGAGAGAGAGGAAGAAGAGAGGGGAGGAGAGAGAAGTGAGAGAGGAGTGAGAGAGAAAGAAGAGAGTGGAGAGACGGGGAAGAGAGAGAAGAGAGAGAGGTGAGAGAGAGAGAGAAGGAGTGAGAGAGGAAGAGAGAGAGAGAGTGAGAGAGGGGAAGAGAGAGAGAGAGAGAGAGAGAGAGAGAGAGTGTTGAGAGTTGAGAGAGGAGAGAGCGAGTTGAGAGAGAGTGAGAGAGAGGAGAAGAGAGAGTGAGGAGAGGAAGAGAGAGAGTGAGATGAGAGTGAGAGAGAGAGAGAGAGAGAGAGAGAGAGAGAGAGAGAGAGAAGAGAGAGAGAGAGAGAGAGACGAAAGGAAGTTTGGAATGTTTGGTAAAATATTGCATTCGGTTTGGAATTTAAAAGTGAGCGAGTGAGTAAGTGAGCAGAGAGAGAGAGAAGAGATACAAGAAGCGAGAGAAGAACGAGAACGTAGGGAGGAGAAGGAGAGGAGAGCAAGAGCGGAATAC
>NW_019945676.1:34077-41087 GCF_002910315.2 Salvelinus sp. IW2-2015 | reverse complement strand
CGCCCTACCAGAGCTAAGCCAAAGACAGCGAAGTAGACAAAGCGACAGACTCAAAGAAAAGAAGATAACTAAAAGCCAAGAAGCAGAGAAGAGAAAAAACCAACCCAAGAGAAGAAAGAAGAACAGAGCCACCCCTCACCCGCCCCTCCAAAGAAGCAATGAGAAAGCGAAGAGAAAGAAGTGTTTAAATGTGTTATGAAGGGCGACAAAAGGGTTTAATGTGCCTATGAAGGAGACAGAAGTGTTGAATCCGTGCTTATGAAGGGACAGAAGTTTAATGTGCTGTGGCTGGTTATGAGGACAGGTAAAGCTGCTGAGGGACAGAAGTGTTTAATGTTGCTATAAGAGGACAGAAGTGTTCATAAGTGTCGCTATGAAGGAGACAGAAGGGTTAATGTTGTTATGGAAAGGGGACACGAATGTTTAATGATTGCTATTGAGGGGACAGAATGCTGTTAAAGTTGCTATGATAGGGGACGAAGTGTTCAACTGTTTAGTTAGAAGGGGACAGTAAGTGTTAATGTTGGCTATGAAGGCGACAGAAGTGTTTAATGTTGCTATGAAGGGGACAAAGCGTTTACTGTTCTTCATGAAGGGACAGAAGTGTTTATGTGCTATGAAGCGGGACAGAAGCTGTTAATGTCTGTAGAAGGGATACAGAAGTTTTAATGTGCTATTGAAGGGGACAGAAGTGTTAATGTTGCTATGAAGGGACAAGAACTGTTTAATGTTGCCAATGAAGGGAACAGAAGTGTTTAATGTTGCTATGAAGGGACAGAAGTGTTTAAGTGTTGACTCAATAAAGGGACAGAAGTGTTTAATGTTTGCTTATGAAGGACATGAAGGGTTTAATGTTACTATGAAAGGGACAGAAGTGTATTAATGTTGCTATTGAAGGGACAGAATGTTTAATGTTGTCTGAAGGGGACAGAAGGTTTATACTGTGCTATGAAAGGATGGACAACGGTTAAGTGTATAGGCCGAAGGGTTTAATTGTTATGAAGGGGACAAGAAGTGTTTAATGTTGCGAAAAGATGTTACTTGTATAAAGGGGCAGCAGAATGATGTCTTATGGAGAGTATGTTGCTATGAAGGGACAGAAGTGTTACTGTTTGTTATGAAGGGACAGATACTGAAAGGAGAAGAAGAAGGTACATGTTGTGGGGGGTTTAATGGTTCTAGGGGCAGTGTTTTTAGGGACGAATGTGTCAATGATGAGACACGAAGTTCAGGTTAGGACAAGTGTTAAGCTGTTATGAAGGGGACAGGAAGTGTTTAATGTGGGAGGTGCTGGTAATGAAGGGGACAAAGTGTTTAATGTTGCTATGAAGGGACTAGAAGTGTTTAATGTTTGTATGAAGAGGGGACAGAAGTGTTGAAGGGTTATGAAGGGGACAGAAGTGTTTATATTGCTATGAAGGGGACAGAAGGTGTTAATGTGTATGACAGGGGACAAAGTGTGAAGGTTATGAAGGGACAGAAGTGTTACCATGGTGCTATGAAGGGGGACAGAAGTGTTTAATGTTGCTTATGAAGGGGACAGAGATAGATTAATGTGTAGAAGGGACAGCAAGTGATACATGTGTAAAGGGGCAGAAGAAGTTCTAGAGGCAGGAAGAAAGTGAAGTAAGAGTGCAAGAGTAGAGATAGGTGAAGACGAAAGAAAGTGTTTAATTGTTTATGAAGGGGACAGAAAGTGTTGAGTTATAAGGACAAATGTTAATGTCTATGAAGAGCGGACAGAAAGTGTTAATGTTTTATGAAGGAGGGACAGAAGTAGTTTAATTTACTATGAAGGGGACAGAACGGTTTAATGTTACTAGAAGGTAGACTCGAAGGTTAATGTTGCTATGAAGGGGAACAGAGAGTGTTAATGTCCTATGGAAGGGGACAGAAGTGTTTTTAATGTTGTCTATGAAGGGGACAGAAGTGTTTAATGTTGCTATGAAGGGGACCGAAGTGATAGTGTTTTAAGGGAACAAGTGTAATGTTTATGAAGGGGACAGAAAGGGTAGTTTGAAGAACAAAATTTGATGGGTTATGAAGGGGACAGACAGGATGTCTAGCAAGAAGGGTAATGGTTATGAAGGGGACAGTAAGTGTTTAATGTTGCTATGAAAGCGACACTAAGTGGTTAATGTTGTTATGAAGGCGAAAGAAAAAAAAAAAACAATAATAAAAACAAAAAAAAAAAAAAAAAAAACAACCGACCCAGCATAAAGCCACAGAACACCTTTATGTCCCCCGTCCCCACCCCCCACCCGCCTACACCCCCGCCCCCCCCGCCCCTCCCAGCAGGACAGCAGCAGTTACCACAGAGAATCCAGAAGAGAGCTAACACCCCCCCCCCACCCCACCCCCCCCCCACCCCCCCCAGTCAGACAGTACAGTAGGTGACGCAGAGCGCCCCAGAACAAGAAACTCCCCCCTAGAGAAAGATAGAGAGAAGCCCCCCCCCCCAGAGCAAAGAAGAGAAGACTGCCACCAGGATACCGCACCACTCCCCCCCCGCCCCACCGCCCCAATCCCCCCCAACCCCCACCCACCCCCCTCCCCCCACACCCCAGCCCCCGCCCCGCCCCCCCAGAGACAGAGAAGACTAATGCCCCCCTCAGAGAGGCCCGCAAGAAGAGCAGCAAACAGAGAGAGAAAGCCCGCCCACACCCCGCCTCCCTCGTCCACCCCCGCCCCCCCCGCCCCGCCCTCTCCCCCCTCACCACCCCCAGTCCCACCACCCCACCCCGCCCCTCCCCCCCAGTCCCGCCCCCCCCAGAACGGACCCCCCCCCTCCCCGTCCCCCAAGTCAAGGCAGAACAGAAGAAGCAAGAGAATCAGGGACACAAAAGCACCACACAAGAATAAAGAAGCCCCAAGAACGAGCCAAGAAGAGCCAAAGTGTTGAAAGGGTATGAAGGGGACAGGAAGTGTTAATGTTACTAATGAAGGGACAAGAAATGTATTTATTGTTTCTATGAAGGAGACAGAAGTTTAAATGTTACTATGAAGGGGACAGGAAGTGTTTAATGTGGCTATGAAGGACAGAAGTGTTTAATGTTCTATGAAGGCGACAGACAGTGTTAATGTTGCTATGAAGGAGACAGAAGGCGTTTAATGTTGCTATGAAGGGCACAGAAGGTTTAATTTGCTATGAAGGGACAGAAAGTTCTTAATGTTGCTATGAAGGACCCAAAGAAGGGAATGATTGCTATGAAGGGACAGAAGTGTTTAATGTTACTATGAAGGGGACAGAGTGTTAATGTTGCTATGAAGGGGACAGAAGTGTTAATGTTACTATGAAGACAGAAGTGTTTAATTTGTTTGAAGGGAACAGAAGGGTTTAATGTTGCGATGAAGCGGGACAACAAGCCATCACAAGTCAGACCAAAGAAGGGTTTAATGTTGCTATGAAGGGACAGAAGTGTTTAATGATTGCTATGAAGGAACAGAAGTGTAATGTTGCTTATGAAGGGGACACAAGTTTAATGTTGCTATGAAGGGGACAAGAAGTGTTTAAGTTGCATGAAGGGGACAGAAGTGTTAATGTTGCATGAAGGACAGAAGTGTTTAATTTTACTATGAAGAAGAAGTGTTTAATGTACTATGAAGACAGAAGTGTGTAATGTACTATGAAGGGACAAAGTGTTTAACGTTACTATGAAGGACAGAATGTTAATGCTTACTATGAAGCGGACAGAAGTGTTTAAATGTGCTATGAAGGGACAGAAGGCTTTAATGTTGTTATGAAGGGAACAGAAGTGGTTTAATGTTGACTATGAAGGCCCGACCAGAAGTGTTAAATGTTGCTATGAAGGGACAGAAGTGTTTAATGTTGTTATGAGGCGGACGACCACCCCAAAGCAGAAGGTTTAATGTTGCTATGAAGGAACAGAAAGTGTTTAATGTGCTATGAAGCGAACAGAAGTGTAATGTGCTATGAAGGGGACAGAAGTGTTTAATGTTGCTATGAAGGAGACAGAAGTGTTTAAGTCTCTATGACAGAGACAGAAAGTGTTTAATGTTGTATAATGAAGGGACAAAGTGTTAATTTGCTATGAAGGGACAGAAGTGTTTAATGTGCTATGAAGGGACAGAAAGTGTGCAATGGACTATGAAGGGACCAGAAGTGATAATTGCTAGAAGGCGACATAAGGCTTTAATGTTGTTATGAAGGGGACAGAAGTGTTTAATTTTGCCTATGAAGGAGACAGAAGTGTGTAATGTTGCTATGAAGGGACAGAAGTGTATTAATTGTTGCTATGAAAAAGGGGACAGAAGTGTTTAAATGTTGCTATGAAGGAGACAAGAAAAGTGCAGTGTTTAATGTTGCTATGAAGGGGACAGAAGTGTTTAATGTTGCTATGAAGGGGACAGAAGTGTTTAATGTTGTTATGAAGGGGACAGAAGTGTATAATGTTACTATGAAGGGGACAGAAGGGTTTAATGTTGCTATGAAGGGGACAGAAGGGTTTAATGTTGTTATGAAGGAGACAGAAGTATTTAATGTTGTTATGAAGGGGACAGAAGTGTATAATGTTTCTATGAAGGGGACAGAAGGGTTTAATGTTGTTATAGTGGTCACCATCCCTATGAAGGGCTGAGTCGTATGGCTGGTCTACACAGCTGGCTGGTGTTTTTACGGACATATTCAATCTCTCGCTATCCCAGTCTGCTGTCCCCACATTCTTCAAGTTGGCCACCATTGTTCCTGTACCCAAGAAAGCGAAGTTAACTGAACTAAATGACTATCTCACCTCTGGCATCATGAAGTGCTTTGAGAGACTAGTCAAGGATCATATCACCTCCACCCTACCTGATACCCTAGACCCACTTCAATTTGCATACTGCCCCAGTAGATCCACAGACGACGCATTCGCCATCAAACTGCACACCGCCCTATCCCATCTGGACAAGAGGAATACCTATGTCAGAATGCTGTTCATTGACTATAGCTCAGCATTCAACAACATATTAAGTTCGAGGCCCTGGGTCTGAACCCCGCCCTGTCAGGCCGTCCTCAGGTGTTGAAGGTGGAAACAACAGCTCCACTTCGCCGATTCTCAACACTGGGGCCCCACAAGGGTGCGTGCTCAGCCCCCTCCTGTACGCCCTGTTCACCCATGACTGCGTGGCCACGCACGCCTGCAACTCAATCATCAAGTTTGCAGACGACACAACAGTAGTAGGTTTGATTACCAACAACGATGAAACAGCCTACAGGGAGGAGGTGAGGGCCCTGGGAGAGTGGTGTCAGGAAAATATACTCTCACTCAATGTCGAGAAAACAAACTATCGCCCCGTAGCACTCACCTCTGGCATCATGAAGTGCTTTGAGAGACTAGTCAAGGATCATATCACCTCCACCCTACCTGATACCCTTGACCCACTTCAATTTGCATACTGCCCCAGTGGACTTCAGGAAACAGTGGACTTCAGGAAACAGCAGAGGGAGCACCCCACCTATCCACCTATCCACATCGACGAGACAGTAGTGGAGAAAGTGGATAGCTTCAAGTTCCTCGGCGTACACATCACTGACAAACTGAAATGGTCCACCCGCGGCGGCTGCACCGACCGCAACTGCAGGGCTCTCCAGAGGGTAGTGCGGTCTGCCCAAAGCATCACCGGGGGCAAACTACCTGCCCTCCAGGACACCTACAGCAGCCGATGTCACAGGAAGGCCATAAAGATCATCAAGGACAACAACCACCCGAGCCACTGCCTGTTCACCCGGCTGTCATCCAGAAGGCGAGGTCAGTACAGGTGCATCAAAGCAGGGACCGAGAGACAGAAAAACAGCTTCTATCTCAAGGCCATCAGACTGTTAAACAGCCATCAGTAGCACATTAGAGGCTGCCCTGTATACATAGACTTGAAATCACTGGCCACTTTAATAAATGGAACACTAGTCACTTTAATAATGTTAACATATTCTGCATTACTCATCTCATATGTATTTACTGTATTCTATTCTACTGTATCTTAGTCTATGGCGCTCCAACATTGCTCGTCCATATATTTATATATTCTTAATTCCATTCCTTCACTTAGATTTGTGTGTAATGGGTAATTGTTGAGAAATTGTTAGATGTTATTTGTTAGATATTACTGCACTGTTGGAGCTAGAAACACAAGCATTTAGTTAGATACTACTGCACTGCTGGAGCTAGAAACACAAGCATTTAGTTAGGTACTACTGCACTGTTGGAGCTAGGAACACAAGCATTTAGTTAGATACTACTGCACTGTTGGAGCTAGGAACACAAGCATTTTAGCTAGATAGCTACTTGCACTGTTGGAGCTAGGAAGACAAGCATTTAAGTTAGATACTACTGCACTGTTGGAGCTAGGAAGCACAAGCATTTAGTTATAAGATTACTACTGCACTGTTGGAGCTAGGAACACAAGCATTTGTTTTAGGATAACTACTGCACTGTTGGAAGCTGAAAAACAAGCATTTAGATTAGGATACTACTGTACTTGTTGGAGCTAGAAAAACAAGCATTTAGTTTAGATACTTACTGTACTGTTGGAGCTAGAAAACAAGCATTTAGTTAGATACCTACTGCACTGTTGGAGCTAGAAAAACAAGCTTTAGTTAGATATACTGCACTGTTGGAGCTAGAAAACAAGCATTTAGTTAGATACTACTGCAGCTGTGGAGCTAGAAACACAAGCATTTTATTAGTAACTACTGCACTGTTGGAGCTAGAACACAAGCAATTTAGTTAGATACTACTGCACTGTTGGAGCTAGGAACACAAGCATTTCGCTACACCCCGCATAACATCTGCTAAACACGTGTATGTACCGATACAATTAGATGTGTATACAAGTATTGTTTCGCGATCCCAGCCCACCTGCATTGCAAGGAAGGCTAAAGAAAACACTCAAAATGATTCAACAGATTTCTAATTGTATTTGAACCCAGGTCTGGTATTAGCAGGCCTACTTTTAACACGATCCCTTTTAAAAAGACAAACGTGTCAACGCTGTGTCCTTAAACCTTGTGA
>NW_019945676.1:19077-29077 GCF_002910315.2 Salvelinus sp. IW2-2015 | reverse complement strand
CACTACTACTACTCTCTGATACAGTATATCCACTACTACTACTCTCTGATGCAGTATATCACTACTACTATACTCTCTGATGCAGTATATCCACTACACTACTCCTCTGATGCAGTATTATCCACTACTATACTCTCTGATGCAGTATATCACTACTCTACTACTCTCTGATGCAGTATATCACTACTTCTACTCTCCCTGATGCAGTATATCACTATCTTCTACTCTCTGATGCAGTATATCACTACTTCTACTTCCTGATGCAGTATATCCACTACTTCTACTCTCTGATGCAGTATATTCACTACTTTCTATCTTCTGATGCAGTATATCCACTACTTCTACTCTCTGATGCAGTATATCTCTATTTCTACTCTCTGATGCAGTATATCCACTACTCACTAGCTTCTTTGATGCAGTAATATCCACTACTACTACTCTCTGATGCAGTATATCCACTACTTCTACTCTCTGATTGCCAGTATATTCACTACTTCTACTCTCTGATGCAGTATGTGCACTACTACTACTCTCTGATGCCAGTATATCCACTACTACTACTTTCTCTGATGCAGTATATCCATCCCACTACTACTAACTCGTCTCTGATTGCAGTAAAATAGAGTCCACTTGTATCCGTACCACTCAAGGAGTATGGTAGTTGTTATACTCATCAGGAGTAGATAGTGGATAATACTGGCATCAGGGAGAGTAAGAAGTTAGTGATATAACTGCATCCATCACGTGATGAGGCGCAGATGATGAGTACATCATTGGACCGATATACTCCGCATCTCTTCCATGCAGAGTAGTTCTAGGATGTGAGCTGTGTAATGATCGACTATCATACTCTTAAAAAAACTTCGCATCCAAGAGCTGCACGTTAGCTAGTCTGGGATTTAGTACACTGTTATCAGGCATCAGAGAGTAGTAGTAGGGATATCTTACAACTTACTTCTAACTACTCTCTGATGAGCAGCAGGTAATAAGAGTAGTAGTTAGTTCACGACATACTGGCATACTTCTACTGACGTAGTAAACGTCAAGTGTAGTGAAATATACTGCGACAGTATATCAGAGAGTAGAAGTAGTGTCGATATACTTATCTAACCTTGCATCAGAGAGTAGATCAGTTAGTGGATATACTGCCATCCAAAGAGTAGTAGTAGTGGATATCTCCTCGTCAGATTGGCAGTATCTAGTGAGATGTAGAAATTAGTTTAGCAACTATTAACTTCTACTGCATCCGGATAGTAGAAGTAGTGGATATACTCACTGCAGATACAGAGAGTAGACAAGGTAGTGTATAGAATATACACTCGAACTCCTCAAATAGAGAATCAAGAATTGTAGTACGTCCGGATACTATGCTTGCATTCGGGATGGAAGTAAGAAAAAGCTAGTGTGGACTATACACGTGACAATGAGCCATTGGGGTCTGTATAAGTGATTGTTGTTGATATAAACTGTGGAGTAGGCGACACATCGGAGAGATGATAGAAGGTAGGCAGTAGCGATAGATTATATACTAGGTGATGCTAGGTGAGATGTAGAGTAGTAAGTGAGTATGCTGTGCAGTCAGAGATGTGATGTGAGTGAGTGTGGTAGTTAGCTGGGTCAGTGCTGAGAGTAGTAGTGATTGTGTGTGTGTGTGTGTGTGTGTGTGTGTGTGTGTGTGGTGTGGCGTCAGTTAGTATTGTGTGTGTGTGTTGTGTTGGGCTATCGAGTATTAGTGGTGTGTGTGTGTGTGTGTGGCCGAGTGCGCAGATAAACAGTAAATGTGTGGTGTGCATCTATATAGTGTGAAAGAGATGCGTAGAGCTGATGGTAGAGTTGTTGGATATGTTGAGCTTGCATCGCGAGAGTAGATGGGTAAGTAAGTAGAGGAGTTCAGTGTGTGCGTGTGTGTTTGTGTAGCGTCAGTATTAATGTGTGCGTGTGGCTGTTTGTAATGTGTTTGTGTTTGTGTGGCGTCAGTAGTAACGTGTGGCTGTATGTAATATGTGTGTGTTTGTGGGGGTGTCAGGGTAAGTACATAGAGTCCAGTGTGTGTTTATCGAGTCAGGAGATTTTGCAGTGACTTCCTTACCATTTGACCACTGCCCATGTCTGAAGCAGGGTTGTTTCCGACTCATACACAATTAAAGTTCCTGCAAAAAGAAATCACGAGAGATTCAGGAAACAAAATGTTTTTTAAAATTTAATTACAATTATTTTTCTTTAGATCTAACAAAAGTAAATATCCAATCAACTTAAAGTATATTTTACGTTATCAAAAGACTAGACCGCTCCTACATCTAGCTAGAACTCCTCCCACTGAAGGCCCAACTTCCTCCATTTATCTTGTGACTTGCCACAGTACAATGAATTGGCAAGAGGGGGAGACATATTCTAAGATACACTAATACAAATAATATACAGTGAACAAAAATATAAATTCAACATGTAAAGTGTTAAATATCCCAGAAATGTTCCATATTTACCAACATTTTATTTCTCTCAAATGTTGTGCAATAACTTTGACATCCCTGTAAGTGAGTACTTCTCAATTGGCAAGATAATCCACCTACCTGACAGGTGTGGCATATCAATCATTTGATTAAATAGAATACTCATTACACAGGTGCACCTTGTGCTTGGAACAATAAAAAGGAACTCTAAAATGTGCAGTTTTTGTCACACAATTCAATACCACAGATGTCTCAAGTGTTAAGGGGAGTGTACAATTGCCACACTGACTGCCCGGGATGTTCACCATGGCGTTGTGTGGGCGAGTGGTTTGTTGATGTCAACGTTGTGACCAGAGTGCCCCCATCGTGGAGGTGGAGTTATGGTATAGGCAGGTATAAGCTATTGACAACAAACACAATAGCATTTTATCAATGGCAATTTGAATGCACAGAGATACCGTGACAAGATCCTGAGGTCCGTTGTCGTGCCATTCATCCTCCGCCATCACCTCATGTTTCAGCATGATAATGCACCGCCCCATGTTGCAAGGATCTGTACACAATTCCTGGACGCTGAAAATGTCCCAGTTCTTCCATGGCCTGCACACTCACCAGACATGGCACCCATTGAGCATGTTTGGGATGCTCTGGATCGACATGTACAACAGCGTGTTCCAGTTCCCGCCAATATCCAGTAACTTCGCACAGTGAAGAGGAGAGGGACAACATTCCACAGGCCACAGTCAACAGCCTGATTAACATTATGCGAAGGAAATGTGTCATGCTGCATGAGGTAAATGGTGGTCACACCAGATATTAACTGGTTTTCAGATTTTTTTTAAGGTGTCTGTGTCCAACAGACAGTCATGCGGAATCCATAGATTAAGACCCAATGAATTCATTTAATATGAATGATTTCCTGATATGAACTGTAACTGATTTAAATCTTTGAAATTGTTGCATGTTGAGTTTATATTTTTGTTCAGTGTAGTCAATCAAGTAAGGATTAATCATAAGTACACACTATTTCATCTCATGGACTCCAATGCATTGACTCTACAAGGTGTTGAAAGCAATCCACAGGGAAGCTGTGTAACGGCCATCGTTGCATGAAGATGTGGACCAAAGCGCAGCATGGTAAGTGTTCATGATTTATTCATAAAACTGAACAACAAAAACAACAAAAAGAACGAACGAAACAGTTCTGTCTGGTGCAGACACAAAACAACTACCCACAATACAGGTGGGAAAAGGCTACCTAAATATGGTTCTCAATCAGAGACAACGATAGACAGCTGCCTCTGATTGAGAACCACACCCGGTCAAACACACAGAAATAGAAACATAGAACACAAAACATAGAATGCCCACCCCAACTCACACCCTGACCAAACCAAAATAGAGACATAAAAAGGATCTCTAAGGTCAGGGCGTGACAATAGCAGTCTACCTGTCTACCTTTACAAGCTGGCCCATGTTGACTCCAATGCTTCCAGCCCCAGAGTTGTGTCAAGTTGGCTGGATGTCCTTTGGGTGGTGGACCCATTCTTGATACACACGGGAAACTGTTGAGTGTGATAACCCAGCACCTACTACCCTGTTAAAAGGCACTTTAATCATTTGTCTTGCCCATTCACCCTCTGAATGGCACACATACACAATGCATGTCTCAATTGTCTCAAGGCTTAACAATCCTTCTTTAACCTGTATCCTCTCCTTTATCTACACTGATTTGAAGTSTATATAACAAGTGACATTTTGTTGTGTTACAGTCTACACACAATACCCCATAACGACAAAGTGAAAACAGGTTTTTAGAAAATTTCACAAATTACATTTATATTTAGAAATATCTCATTGAGATAATAATTCATACCCCCTAAGTCAATACATGTTAGAATCACCTTTGGCAGCAATTCCAGCTCTGAGTCTTTCTGGGTAAGYCTCTAAGGAGCTTTGCTCACCTGGATTGAGAAAGAATGGCGAGAAATAATGAATGGCGCCAGGGGGCTGTCTACCGTTTTACGGGCTCCTAACCAATTGTGCTATTTTGTATGTTTTATTGTTTGTAACTTTCATTAATGAGTCAAACGCAAAGGCTATAATGTTGCTCCCAGACAAGGCCCAAATCCACGTTATTCGCATGAAGAAAATAAGTAAATACTAAAAATATTAGAGATCAGGATTCCTTGTGAGAATTTGTCGGCGAATGGGTAACCCACCTCTACCCTCCGTTATATTGGCCAAGTAGCAATCACTGGAGAATAAATTGGATGAGCTCCACTCAAGACTGTCTGGAATTGAAAAACTGTATATCTTATGTTTCAACGAGTCGTGGCTGAACGATGACACGGATAATATACATTTGGCTGGGTTTTCGCATCGGAGGACAGAACAGCTACATCCGGTAAGATGAGGGGTGTGTGTCTATTTGTCAATTTGTCAACAGCTGGTGCGCGATGTTGAATATTAAGGTAGTCTTGAGGTATTACTCGCCTGAAGTAGAAATGAAAATTCATGAAAAGTTGAAGAACACACTATCTACCAAGAGAGTTTATCTATAGCCGTTTATTTACAACCACAAACTGAGCTGTATAAGGCAATAAGGCCATAAGCAAACATGAAAATGCTCATCCAGAAGCGGCCCTCCTAGTGGCCGGGGACTTTAATGCAGACAAACTTAAATCCGTTTTACCTCATTTCTACCAGCATGTCACATGTGCAACCAGCGGGAAAAAACTCTAGACCACCTTTACTTCACACACAAAGACGCATACAAAGCTCTCTCTCACCCTCCATTTGGAAAATCTGACCATAATTCTATCCTCCTGATTCGCGCTTACAAGCAAAAACTAAAGCAGGAAGAACCAGTGACTCGCTCAATACGGAAGTGGTCAGATGACACGGATGCTACGCTACGGGACTGTATTGCTAGCATAGACTGGAATATGTTACAGGATTCATCCAATGGCATTGAGGAGTATACCACCTCAGTCACCGGCTTCATGAATAAGTGCACCGGCGGCATCATCCCCACAGTGACCGTACGTACATATCCCAACCAGAAGCAATGGATTACAGGCAACATCCACATCGAGCTAAAGGCGAAAGCTGCCGCTTTCAAGAAGCGGGACACTAATCTGGACACTTATAAGAAATCCTGCCATACCCTCAGACGAACCTTCAAACAGGACTAAGAATGAATCCTACTACACTGACTCTGAAGTTCGTCGGATGTGGCAGGGCATGCAAACTATTATGTACTACAAAGGGAAACCTAGGTTCAAGCTGCCCAGGTACACGAGCCTACCAAACGGGGTAAATGCCTTTTATGCTCGCTTCGAGGTAAGCAACATTGAAGCATGCAGGGGCAGCAGGTAGCCTAGTGGTAACCGAAAGGTTGCAAGATCAAATCCCCGAGCTGACAAGGTTCAAATCTGTCGTTCTGCCCCTGAACAAGGCAGTTAACCCACTGTTCCTAGGCCGTTATTGAAAATAAGAATTTGTTCTTATCTTTAAAAAAAATGAAAATAAAAAATGCATGAGAGCACCAGCTGTTGCGGGCGACTGTCCTTAGCCAATGTGCGCAAGACCTTTAAACAGGACCAACTGGCAGGTATCTTCACTGACCATTGACCGAGTCTGTAATACCTACATGTTTCAAGCAGACCAACATAGTCCCTGTACCCAAAAAAACGAAGGTAACCTGACTACTGCCCTGTATCACCAACATYGGTAGCCATGAAGTGCTTTGAAAGGCTGGTCATGGCTAACACCATCATCCTGGGAACCCTAGACCCAATCCAATTTGCATACCACCCCAACAGATCCACAGTTGATGCAATCTCAATCGCACTCCACACTGCCCTTTCCCACCTGGACAAAAGGAACACCTATGTGAGAATGCTGTTCATTGACTACAGCTCAGCGTTCAGCACCATAGTGCCCTCAAAGCTAAGGACCCTTGGACTAAACACCTCCCTCTGCAACTGGATCCTGGACTTCCTGACAGGCCGCCCCCAGGTGGTAAGGGTAGGCAACAACACATCTGCCACGGTGATCCTCAACACGGGCTCTTCAGGGGTGCGTGCTTAGTCCCCTCCTGTACTCCCTGTTCACTCATGACTGAGTGGCCGCGCACGACTCCAACACCATCACTAAGTTTGCTGATGACACAACGGTGGTCGGCCTGATCACAGACAACAATGAGAAAGTCAATAGGGAGGAGGTCAGAGACCTGGCGGTGTGGTGCCACGACAACAACGTCTGCCTCAATGTGAGCAAGACAAAGTATATGATCTTGGACTACA
Source organism: Salvelinus sp. IW2-2015 (assembly GCF_002910315.2). Classification (NCBI taxonomy): domain Eukaryota; kingdom Metazoa; phylum Chordata; class Actinopteri; order Salmoniformes; family Salmonidae; genus Salvelinus; species Salvelinus sp. IW2-2015. The sequence goes on along the minus strand of NW_019945676.1, from coordinate 22,317 downwards.
GGAAAAGGAGGACCGAGCACGCTCTCATTCACATCAACGGGCCTGTGGTGGAGCTGGTCGAGAGTTTCAAGTTCCTTGGTGTCCACATCACCAACAAACTATCATGGTCCAAACATACCAAGACAGTCGTGAAGAGGGTAGGACAACACCTATTCCCYCTMAGGAGACTGAAAAGATTTGGCATGGGTCCCCAGATCTTCAAAAACGTRTACAGCTGCACCATCRAGAGCATCMTGACCGGTTGCATCACAGTCTGGTATGGTAACTGCTCATTATCCGACCGTGAGGCGCTACCAAGGGGAGTGCATACAGCTGGGGCCAAGCCATTCAGGACCTCTATACTAGGCGGAGTCAGAGGAAGGCCTAAAATATTGTCAAAGACCCAAGTCACAGACTGTTCTCTCTGCTACCTCACGGCAAGTGGTACCAGAGCACGAAGTCCAGGTCCAAAAGGCTCCTTAACAGCTTTCACTCCCAAGCCATACGACTGCTGGACAATTAATCAAATGGCGACCTGGACTATTTGCATTGACACCCCACAATTTACAGTGTAAGTAAGCATTGTAAGTACGGCTTGTGAGTAAGCATTTCACGGCATAGGCACATCTGACAAACACAAATTAGATTTTGATTTGATTTGATTGTACAATATTTGCCACATAATTCTTTTAAAAAATCCTTTCAACTCTGTCAAGTTGGTTGTTGATCATTTCTAAACAGTCATTTTCAAGTCAAAGTTTTTTCAAGACAATTTTCAGTCAGAACTGGCGCTCAGGAACATTCAGGGTCGTCTTTGGTGAGGAACTCCGGTGCATTCCCGAAAGCAATCAGAACCCTTACACTTTTTTCCACATTTTGTTACGTTACAGCCTTATTCTAAAATGTATAAAAAAAATGTTTTAATCCAACATCAATCTAAACACCATACCCCACAGTGACAAAGCGAAAATAGTTTTTTTAGAAGAAATCATTGCGCTCTTCATCAACATCAAGTCCATCATCAGCTGAAACAAACTGCAGTGTACAAATAATTTTTACAATTCAGCTCTGATGTTGTTTTCTCTCTACTTAGTGATATGCCCTGTGTCCCAAATGACAGCCTATTCCCTATATAGTGCACTACTTTTGACCAGATCTGTGTAGCGGGCATACTTCCCGTCGCCAGGCCACTAGCCCAATAGCATAGCATTAAGGATAAACAGCACAATCTCAAACACTGCCATTCAAAAAGGTCACTCGTTGTAGGAGAGAATGAAAGCTATGGGAGGAGGAGGGGAAAAAAATACATATAGGTTATTTACAGCGGTTTAAAGTCTCCTCACTTCTCCGTCTTACAATAGAGTAGATTGCCTAACGTCCAGTGACATATCAGTTTCTAGAAATATTTTTAAAAAGGTATACTATATCAACGTGAATTATACGACGCCATTATTTATCTTAATTAAATCAATTAAATTTAAATGTTCCTTGAAATTTTCTTAGAAGCAATAACAGTGATCAGATTAATCTTTTTTTAGGGGAGATTTCCATTTCTATAAACACCTTATTTTGAACAGCCACACTCTAAGACACACCCGTCCAAGGGAGACGGCTCCAATACACAATAACAGCTGGAGAACATTGAAAGGAAAATGTGTTCTCTCTCTCTCTCTCTCTCTCTCTCTCTCTCTCTCTCTCTCTCTCTCTCTCTCACCCACTCACTCACCTTCACTCACTCACTCACTCATCCTCACTCTCACTCACTCACTCATCACTCACTCACTCACTCACTCACTCACATCACACCACCAGGCGTGTGGGCAGGTCGCTGGAATGATGGTGACAAATAAAGTGATTTTATTTTTCTTCTGCCTGATGCCGGAAAGTGGGTGCGCGCACGTACACACACAGCTGTCCAACCGTGTCATCTCGGGCATGGTGGGGTCACTTATTATAAAATGTAAACAATACCAGTCCACTTTTATTTAATAGGCTGAAAGGGCAAAGCGTTTCCACATAATAATCAAGTGCTCTTTCTCCCAGTGGGGTCAGTCTGCATTTCATGCCACACACACAACCACGCACACACGCACGCACGCACGCACACACACACAACACACACGCACGCACGCAGCACGCAACGCACCACAACACACACAACACGCACGCTCACATGCAGTAGAGGAGGAGGAGTCTCACAAAGAGAGCCAATGGTTTCCCAACTGGGAATTTCATTTGAATTTCCCCACAGGAAGCATCATTGTAATTGTAATATAAGGAAGAGGAATTTCATTCGACAAATTATTATTATAATTTTTTTTTTAAAGCAATCGTTTCAGAACCTTGTGGTCATTTTTTCTAAACTCAAAACGGTCATCACTTGTAAGACAGGCTGTCCAATGTTCAAACCATGACATTGTCCATTCATATCTTTAAAGAAACCTTGCACTTGCAGAATCATTGGTTCAAATAACTCATTGATCATTAAATATTGTAGTACAAAATATGTGATACATGTTTCATTATGGTACTACACGTAAATACATCACTGTTAAAGGACTAGTAGAGAGAATACTACAGACACAGTGGAATCATTGAACAAAATATGACATTTATTGATGAAATACAATAAAATCACAACAGGTTTATTTGAATCAAAGCAAAAATAAATTACAATTTTATTTAAAAAAAATGTAAACTACAGTAAAACGTCAACTGCAGTGTTCCTCACCTGGCTTACTGTAAAAAGCAAAACAAAAGATGGATTTGTGTACTTCTATATTTCCCTCAACCCTGTCTTGTGGATTTGGCCCACAGGTTCTCATCCACATCACAATGGATGTTTTCATTAGCCAAACATCTTGGGAAGAATCTTCGGGCGAATCCAGGCCTGACACTGGTCTGCCGTGATGTCATTGCATGCGTCATCCATGGCCTGGAGAAGGGCGGCTTGTTCGTGAGGGCGCCTATCATATACCTTCCACCTCCATGTCGAGAAACATTCTTAAATCGGGTTAAGGAAAGGAGAGTATGGGGGTAAGTACAGGGTGGTAAATTGTGGTTGGGCCTGAGACCATGCTTGCACCATTTGAGCATGGTGGAACCTGACATTATCCCACACAATGACATAGGTCACGCCATCAGCTCTACAGACCTGATTTAGCTCATCAAGGAAGGTTACCAGGAGAGCTACGTTATATGATCCTATACGAGGTCTGCGTCTCTGTCACGTATACACCCTCTCCGGCCTCTAGGCCATCA
>NW_019945676.1:11332-19052 GCF_002910315.2 Salvelinus sp. IW2-2015 | reverse complement strand
TGATTTATTCAATTAAAATGAACAACAAAAACAACAAAAAAGGAAGAACGAAACATTCTGTCTGGTGCAGACACAAAACAACTACCCACAATACGGTGGAAAAGGCTACATAATATGGTTCTGCAATAGAGACACGATAGACAGCTGCCTTCTGATTGAGAACCACACCCGGTCAACACACAGAAATAGAACATAAGAACACAAAACATAGATGCACCGCCAACTCACACCTGACAACCAAAAGAGACATAAAAAGGATCTCTAAGTCAGGGCGTGACAATAGCGTCTACCTGTTCTACCTTTACAAGCTGGCCGCATGTTGACTCAATGCTTCAGCCCGCCAGAGTTGTGGTCAAGTTGGCTGGATGTCCTTGGGGTGGTGGACCCCATCTTGATACACACGGGAACTTGGTGAGTGTGATATACCCAGCACTACTACCCTGTTAAATAGGCACTTAATCATTTGTCTTGCCATTCACCTCTGGAATGGCCACACATACAACAATGCTGTCCTCAATTTGTCTCAAGCTTAACAATCCTCTTTTAACTTATCCTCTCCTTTATCTACACTGGATTTGAAGTGTATATAACAAGTGGGACATTTTGTTGTGTTACAGTCTACACCAATTACCCATTAACGACAAAGTGAAAACAGGTTTTTAGAAAATTGTCACATTAATTAATTTATATTAGAATATCTCATTGAGATAATAATCTACCCCTAAGTCAATACATGTTAGTAGAATCACTTTGCAAGCAATTCCAGCTCTGAGTCTTTCTGTAAGTCTCTAAGGGCTTTTGCCACCTGGATTGGAAAGAATGGCGAGAAATAATGAATGGCGCCAGGGGGCTGTCTACCGTTTTTTCGGGCTCCTAACCAATTGTGCTATTTTATGGTTTTATTGTTTTGTAACCTTTCATTAATGGAGTCAAACGCAAAGGCATAATGTTGCTCCAGACAAGGCCCAAATCCACGTTATTGCATGGAAGAAAATAAGTAATACTAAAATATTGAGAATCAGGATTCTTGTGAGAATTGTCGGCGAATGGTAATCCCACTCTACCCCCGTTATATTGGCCAAGTAGCAATCCAATGAGAATAACTTGGATGAGCTCCACTCAAGAGCTGTCTGGAATTGAAAAAATTATATCTTTATGTTTCTAACGAGTTCGTGCTGAACGATGAACGATAATATACATTTGGCTGGGTCTTTCGCATACGGAGGCAGAACAGCTACATCCGGTAAAAGATGAGGGGTGTGTCTTTTCAATTGTCAACAGCTGGTGCGCTGATGTTTGATATTAAGGTAAGTCTTGAGGTATTATACGCCTGAAGTAGAAATGAAAATTCATGAAAAGTTGAAGACACACTCTACCAAGAAGAGTTTATCTTATAGCCGTTTATTTAACACCACAACTGAGCTGTTATAAGGCCATAAGCGACATGAAAAGCTCATCCAGAAGCGGCCTTCTAGTGGCCGAGGACTGTAATGCAGACAACTTAATCCGTTTTACCTCATTTCTTACAGCATTCACATGTGCAACCAGCGGGAAAAACTCTAGACCAACACTTTACTTCACACAAACAAAGACGCATACAAAGTTCTCTCTCACCCTCCATTTTGGAAAACTTGACATAATTCTATCTCCTGATTCGCGCTTACAGCAAAAACCTAAAGCAGGAAGAACCAGTGACTCGCCAATACGGAAGTGGTCAGATGACAGATCTACGCTACGGGACTGTATTGCTAGCATAGACTGGAATTTGTTACAGGATTCATCCACTGGCATTGAGCGAGTATACCACCTCAGTGCACCGCTTCTATGAATAAGTGCAACTCGGCGGCATCATCCCACAGTGACCGTACGTACATATCCAACAGAAGCAATGGATTACAGGCAATCCACATCGAGCTAAAGGCGAAAGCTGCCGCTTCAAGAAGGGAACACTAATCTGGACACTTATAAGAGAATCCTGCCATACTCCTCAGACGAACTTCAAACAAGGACTAAGAATGAATCCTACTACACTGACTTCTGAAGTTCGTCGGATGTTGGCAGGGCATGCAAACTATTATGTACTACAAAGGGAAACCTAGGTTCAGCTGCCCAGGGTACACGAGCCTACCAAAGGGGTAAATGCCTTTTATGCTCGCTTCGAGGTAAGCAACATTGAAGCATGCAGGGGCAGCAGGTAGCCTAGTGGTAACCGAAAGGTTGCAAGATCAAATCCCGAGCTGACAAGGTTTCAAATCTGTCGTTCTGCCCTGAAGCAGTTAACAGCCACTGTTCCTAGGCCGTTATTGGAAAATAAGAATTTGTTCTTATCTTTAAAAAAATGAAAATAAAAATGCATGAGAGCACCAGCTGTTGCGGGCGACTGTCCTTAGCCAATTGCGAGACCTTTAAACAGGACAACTGGCATGGTTATTTCACTGACCATTGGACCGAGTCTGTAATACTACAAGTGTTTCAAGCAGACCAACATAGTCCCTTGTACCAAAAAACGACAGGTAACCTGACATATGCCCTGTATCACCAACATCGGTAGCCATGAGTGCTTTGAAAGGCTGGTCATGGCTAAACACATCATCTGGGAACCTAGACCCCAATCCATTTGCATACCACCCCCAACAGATCCACAGTTGAGCATCTCAATCGCACTCACCTGCCTCTTTCCCACCTGGACAAAAGGGAACACCTATGTGAGAATGCTGTCATTGATACAGTCAGCGTTCAGCACCATAGTGCCCTCAAAAGCTAAGGACCCTTGGACGGAAACACCTCCCTCTGCAAATGGCTCCTGGACTTCCTGACAGGCGCCCCCAGGTGGTTTAAGGTGTAGGAACAACACATCTGCCAGGTGATCTCAACAACGGGCTCTTCAGGGGTGCGTGCTCAGTCCCCTGCCTGTACTCCCGTTCACTCATGACTGAGTGCCGCGCACGCCCAACACCATCACTAAGTTTGCTGATGACATCAATCGGTGGTCTCGCCTGATACAGACAACAATGAGAAAGTCAATAGGGCAGGAGGTCAGCAGACTGCGGTGTGGTGCCACGACAACAACGTCTGCCTCAATGTGAGCAAGACAAGTATAATGATCTTGGACTACAGGAAAAAAGGAGACCGAGCCACGCTCTCATTCACATCAACGGGGCCTGTGGTGGAGCGGTCGAGAGTTTTCAAGTTCCTTGGTTCCACATCACCAACAAACTATCATGGTCCAAACATACCAAGACAGTCGTGAAGAGGATAGGGACAACACCTATTTCCCCTCTAAGGGAGACTGGAAAAGATTGCATTGGTCCCAGATCTTCAAAACGTATTACCAGTGCCACCATCAAAGAGCATCCTGACGGTTGCATCACAGTCTGGTATGGTAACTGCTATTATCCGACCGTGAGGCCGACCGAAGGGGGAGTGCATACAAGCTGGGGCCAAGCATTCAGGACTTCTATACTAGGAGTCAGAGGATGGCCTAAAATATTGTCACAGACTGTCTCTCTGCTACTCCGGAAGTGGTACCGGAGCACGAGAAGTCTAGGTCCAAAAGGCATCCTTAAACAGCTTTCCACACTCCGAAGCCATACGACTGCTGGACCAATTAATCAAATGGCGACTGGACTATTTGCATTGACACCCCACAATTTACAGTGTAAGTAAGCATTGGTAAGTACGGCTTGGTGAGTAAGATTTCCACGGCATAGGCACATCTGACAAACACAAATTAGAATTTTGATTTTGATTTGATTGTACAATATTTGGCCACATTAATTCTTTTAAAAAACCTTTCAACTCTGTCAAGTTGGGTGTTGATCATTCTAAACGTTCATTTTTTCAAGTCAAAGTTTTTTCAAGACAATTTTTCAGTCAGAACTTGGCGCTCAGGAACATTCAGGGTCGTCTTTGGTAAGGAACTCCGGTCCCCGAAAGTCAATCAGAACCCTTACACTTTTGTCCACATTTTTGTTACGTTACAGCCTTATTCTAAAATGTATAAAAAACATGTTTATCCAACATCAATCTAAACACATATACCACATGACAAGGCGAAAATAGTTTTTTTTAGAAGTTATCAATTTGCGCTCTTCATCAATCAAGCTCATCATTTCAGCTGAAACAAACTGCAGGTACAAAATAATTTTAAATTCAGCTCTGATGTTGTTTCTCTCTACTTAGTGATATGCCCTGTGTCCAAATGACAGCCATATTCCCTATATAGTTGACTTACTTTTGACCAGAATCTGTGTAAGCGGGCATACTTCCCGTCGCCAGGCCACTTAGCCCCAATAGCATGCATAAGGATAAAAGACACAATTTCAAACTGCCATTCAAAAAAGGTCACTCGTTGTAGGAGAGAATGAAAGCTATGGAGAGGAGGTGAAAAAATACCATATAGGGTTATTTACAGCGGTTTAAAGTCTCCTCACTTCTCCGTCTTACTAAGTTTAGGAGTTAGATTGGCCTAACGTCCAGTGACATATCAGTTTCTAGAAATTATTTTTTAAAAGGTATACCTATTATCAACGGAAATTATACGACGCCATTATTTATCTTAAATTAAATCAATTAAAATTTATAATGTTTCCTTGAATTTCTTCTTAGAAGCAATAACAGTGATCAGTATTAATCCTTTTTTTAGGGGAGATTTTCCATTTCTATAAACACCTTATTTTGAACAAGCCCACTCTAAGACACACCCGTCCAAGGAGAGACGGCTCCATAACTAATAACAGCTGAGAACATTGAAAGGAAAATTGTTCTCTCTCTGCTTCTCTCTCTCTTCTCTCTCTCTCTCTCTCTCTCTCTCTCCCCCTCTCTCTCTCTCTCTCTTCTCTCTCTCTCTCTCTCTCACCCACTCACTCACTCACTCACTCACTCACTCACAATCACTCTCTCACTACTCACTCACTCACTCCATCACTCACTCACTCACTCACTCACTCACATCCACACCACCACGGCGGATGGGCAGGTCGCTGAATGATGGGAAAATTAAGTGATTTTATTTTTCTTCATGCCTGATGCCGGAAAGTGGGGTGCGCGCACGTACACCACACTGTCCAATCCGTGTCATCTCGGCATGGTGGGGTCACTTATTATAAAATGTAAACAATACCAGTCCACTTTTATTTAATAGCTGAAAGGGCAAAGCGTTTCCACATATTAATGCAAGTGCTCTTTTCCCAGGGGGTCAGTCTGCATTTTCATGCCCACACACACAACCACGCACCACGCACGCACGCACGCACACACACACACACACACGCATCGCCGCACGCACGCAAGCACGCACATACACACACAACACGCACGCTCACATGGCAGTAGAGGAGGAGAGATCCTCACAAAGAGAGCCAATAGGTTTCCAATGGGAATTTCATTTGAATTGCTCCCACAGGAGCATCATTGTAATCTGTAGTTATATAAGGCAAGAGGATATGTCATTCGAGACAAATATTATTATTATATTTTTTAAAAGCAGTCGTTCAGAACCTTGTGGTCATTTTTTCTAAACTCAAAACGCACTCACTTGTAACACAGGCTGTCCAATGTTAACCATGACATTGTCATCATATCTTTAAAGAAACCTTTGCACTTGCAGAAATGCATTGGTTAAAATACTCTCTGACATAAATATTGTAGTACATAAATACTGTGATACATGTTTCATTATGGTATTACACGTTAAATACATCATGTTAAAGGACTAGGTATGAGAGATACTACAGACACAGTGAATCATTTAACAAAATATGACATTTATTGATGCAATACAATAAAATCACAACAGTTTATTTGAATCAAAGCAAAAATAATTGAAAATTGTAAAAAATTGTAAACTACAGTTAAAACGTCAACTGCAGTGTTCCTTCACTGGCTTACTGTAAAAAGCAAAACAAAAAATTGGATATTTTCCAATCAACCCTGTCTTGTGGATTTGGCCCACAGTTTCTCATCCATCCAATGGAGTTTATCATTTAGCCAAAACATTGGGCAAGAATCTTCGGGCGAATCAGGGCGCTGACGCTGGTCTGCGTGATGTCATTGCATGCGTCATCCATGGCCTGGAGAAGGGCGGCTTGTTCGTAGGGCGCCTATCATATATCCCTTCCACCTCCATGTGGAGAAACATTCTTAAATCGGGTTTTAGGAAAGGAGAGTATGGGGGTAAGTACAGGGTGGTAAATTGTGGTTGGGCCTGAAACCATGCTTGCACCATTTGAGCATGGTGGAACCTGACATTATCCCACACAATGACATAGGTCACGCCATCAGCTCTCCAGACCTGATTTAGCTCATCAAGGAAGGTTACCAGGAGAGCTGCGTTATATGATCCTATACGAGGTCTGCGTCTCTGTCACGTATACACCCTCTCCGGCCTCTAGGCCATCAGCTCTACAGACCTGATTTAGCTCATCAAGGAAGGTTACAAGGAGACCTGCATTATATGATCCAATACGAGGTCTGCGTCCCACCCCACCATCTTTCCGATATAGTCTCACACATGGTGATGTTGGCCCCACGTTGTCCAGGTACTTGGATGGTTGTTGGCGTCTCTGTCACGTATACTCCCCTCTCCGGCCTCTAGGTCATCAGGCTGCTAATTATCCCGCACACCTGTCACCATCGTCAAGCGCACCTGCGCCTCATGACACTCACCTGGACTGCATCATCTTCCTTGATTATCTGTCACTCTCCTTGGTTCTTTCCTCAGGTGTTATTGACTCTGTTTTCGTGTCGGTGCGTTGCTTACGTTTATTGTTGTGTATATTTATTAAAACACTCACTCCCTGTACTTGCTTCCCGACTCTCAGCTCACATCACTGCACTACTCGGGAGCCCAGTATTGCTACTGATGTATAATCAAATTAAATATCTAAGCGAGTTTGAGATGGTCAGTATATGAATGTTATCCGATGTTAGCAAGTTATTGACTTAACAAGAATGTAAGCTTTCTGCCCATATCAGATATGTCTACGTCCTGGGAAATGTTCTTGTTACTTACAACCTCATGCTAATCACATTAGCCTACGTTAGCTCAACCGTCCCGTCGGCGAGACACCGATCCCGTAGTTAATGAAGGCTACATGTACATTAAATGAGTTATTCTTAGCCCTTTCATTGGTAGCTTATCAGAGATAGACATAATATAGAGACAAAATAAATCAATGTGTGTGTGATGTAGGGCCGAAACCACTGACACTGCGGCTCTCTCATTCCTCCTAGGCTTTTGGGAGGGAGGGTGGACAATGAGCCTGTCGTAACGTAGGTAAGCAATGTTCCCATGCTCTCCGGCAGCTTTCATAGCTGGGATAAGTTCTTTCTGCCTCTGTCGCACAGCTTCAGAGAAGTCCTTAACCTTCGTATGATCCTTCTGCAGCTTTTCAGTGATCTTTTTTTTGCTTCTTACTTTCTCTTCAGATTTGGCCCAGTTCATCTGGGGAGTGCCAATATGGCCGACACGTGGCTTCAAAGCCTCTCAATGGCCAATACATAGCATCAGCAATCCACGTTTTATATACATCATTGGCTTGAACCCAATTAGTCAACTCAATTAGTCAACCAAGTCTGAATACTGTAAGTGACAGGAGTTAGGAGATGCACTGCCTGCTGAGTGACAGGAGTTAGGAGATGCACTGCCTGCTGAGTGACAGGAGTTAGGAGATGCACTGTCTGGGGGAAGAGAGATCTCCTAACTCCCTGTCACTACAGC
>NW_019945676.1:0-6375 GCF_002910315.2 Salvelinus sp. IW2-2015 | reverse complement strand
CTATACGAGGTCTGCGTCTCTGTCACGTATACACCCTCTCCGGCCTCTAGGCCATCAGCTCTACAGACCTGATTTAGCTCATCAAGGAAGGTTACAAGGAGACCTGCATTATATGATCCAATACGAGGTCTGCGTCCCACCCCACCATCTTTCCGATATAGTCTCACACATGGTGATGTTGGCCCCACGTTGTCCAGGTACTTGGATGGTTGTTGGCGTCTCTGTCACGTATACTCCCCTCTCCGGCCTCTAGGTCATCAGGCTGATAATTATCCCGCACACCTGTCACCATCGTCAAGCGCACCTGTGCCTCATGACACTCACCTGGACTGCATCATCTTCCTTGATTATCTGTCACTCTCCTTGGTTCTTTCCTCAGGTGTTATTGATTCTGTTTTCATGTCGGTGCGTTGCTTACATTTATTGTTTTATTTATTCATTAAAACACTCACTCCCTGTACTTGGTTTCCGACTCTCAGCGCACTCGTTACAGTCCTACCACACCATCTTCCGATATAGCCGCACACTTGGTGATGTTGGCCCCACGTTGTCCAGGTACTTGAATGGTTGCCCGCTAGGCCAATGAAATTCCGACCTCTCCTCCTTGTCTTGGCCAGGTTGAAACCTGCCTCATCCAAAGAGAGGAATTTGTGATGGTTTCCATCAGCATCCAGCTCCACCACCCTCTGAAAATACATTTTGGAAGGAGAATTACTGATTACAATGATGTAGAATTTTGGGGGGAATGTTTCACAACAGGCATCTTGAATCTGAACATACCTGAACATCCTCAGTCCTCAGCTGCTTCACTCTGTCTGCATTTCTTTCTGAAGGCCCACGGTACAGCTGTTTTAGAGACACCTGGTGCCTTTTCAGCATGCGTGCAATAGTCGACAAACTGATGGCGTCCACACTGTTGAACATGTCGTCATTGTCCAAGATGTGCAGCTGAATGTCTGTCAGGTGAATATCATCTCTGGCCCGAACCAAATGGACCACAGCCCGCTCTTGTTGCTCAGTCAGAATTCTGCCTCTGCCTCCCCTATTTGGCCTAGTCTCAATTCTGTTGTGAAAATTACAGTAAGAACACATTTAGTCACATCACCTACTCTGTGGTACACATTGGCATGCAGTATACAGACATTTGACAATTGAGAGTAGCCTAATGTTTCAGCAAGGCAACGGTTGATGTTCTGAGATTTAATTTGAATCATTGTAGCTGCCTCAGTCATTGCCATGATTTACGACATGGTCTACAACTGTTGCTCGGATTTCATTGGACGCTCTTTGCTGTTGCTGCCGCTGTCTTGGTCCGTGGCCTTGTCCTCTACCACGTTCCCCCACACCTCTCAGACCAGGCCCACGACCACCTCTCAGAAGGGGTGCTTGTCCTCTACCACGTTCCCCCTCACCTCACCTCTCAGACCAGGCCCACCTCTCTCCATTCCTTTGACCACACGTCTTCCTCCTCCCACTGACCTGGATCACCTGCCGGCTCCATGTTATCGCCATGTTGTTGCAGGTGGATACCACTCAATTCACTATATACTCGTACCACAATGTGAAATCAATCATCAGTAACGAGTTGGCAGTATTGGAAAAGCAATTACAAGGGCCTGCATACATACACTCACCGGCCACTTTATTAGGTACACCTGGATGTTAACCCAAATAGCCTGCTACTTCGATCTGCGAATCATGTGGCTGCCTGCAACTCAATTTATATAGTATATAGAGTAGAGAGCTTTAGTTGTTGTTCGACCAAACATTAGAACGGGCAAGATGATTAATCTAAGCAACTTTGACCGTGGTATGATTGTTGGTGCCACACATTCCAGCATCTCAGAAACAGGTGATATCAGTTTGTCTCTGTAGATGGTTTGTCCTCTGACAAATCAACTGTACATTTCAGTGTTCCTCAAGGCTCCGTTTTAGGACCACTATTGTTTTGACTATATAATTTACCTGTTGGTGATGTCATTCGGAAACATAATGTTAACTTTCACTGCTATGCGGACAACACACAGCTGTACATTTCAATGAAACATGGTGAAGCCCCAAAATTGCCCTCCCTGGAAGCCTGTGTTTCAGACATAAGGAAGTGGATGACGGCAAATGTTCTACTTTTAAACTCGGACAAAACAGAGATGCTAGTTCTAGGTCCCAAGAAACAAAGAGATCTTCTGTTGGATCTGACAATTAATCTTGATGGTTGTACAGTCGTCTCAAATAAAACTGTGAAGGACCTCGGCGTTACTCTGGACCCTGATCTCTCTTTTGACCAACATATCAAGACTGTTTCAATGACAGCTTTTTTCCATCTACGTAACATTGCAAAAATTAGAAACTTTTTGTCCAAAAATGATGCAGAAAAATGTATCCATGCTTTTGTCACGTCTTGGTTAGACTACTGCAATGCTCTTCTTTCCGGCTACCCGGATAAAGCACTAAATAAACTTCAGTTAGTGCTAAACACGGCTGCTAGAATCTTGACTAGAACCAAAACATTAGATCATATTACTCCAGTGCTGGCATCTCTACATCCTGATTTCAAGGTTTTACTGCTAACCTACAAAGCATTACATGGGCTTGTTCCTACCTATCTTTCCGATTTGGTCCTGCCATACATACCTACACGTACACTACGGTCACAAGACGCAGGCCTCCTTAGTCCCTAGAATTTCTAAGCAAACAGCTGGAGGCAGGGCTTTCTCCTGTAGAGCTTCATTTTAATGGAATGGTCTGCCTATCCATATGAGAGACACAGACTTGGTCTCGACTTTTAAGTCTTTATTGAAGACTCATCACTTCAGTAGGTCCTATGATTGAGTGTAGTCTGGCCCAGGAGTGTGAAGGTGAACGGAAAGCCAGTGGAGCAACGAACCGCCCTTACTGTCTCTGCCTGGCCGGTTCCCCTCTCTCCACTGGGATTCTCTGCCTCAAACCCTATTACAGGGGCTCAGTCACTGGCTTACTAGTGCTCTTCCATGCCATCCTAGGAGGGGTGCGTCACTTGAGTGGGATGAGTCACTGACGTGATCTTCCTGTCCGGGTTGGCGTCCCCCCTTGGGTTTGTGCCATAGGGGAGATATTCGTGGGCTATACTCGGCCTTGTCTCAGGATGGTAAATTGGTTGTTGAAGATATCCCCCTAGTGGTGTGGGGGCTGTACTTTGGCAAAGTGGGTGGGGTTATATCCTGCCTGTTTGACCCTGTCCGGGGGTATCATCGGATGGGGCCACAGTGTCTCCTGACCCCTCCTGTCTCAACCTCCAGTATTTATGCTGCAGTAGTTTATGTGYCGGGGGGCTAGGGTCAGTTTGTTATATCTGGAGTACTTCTCCTGTCTTATCCGGTGTCCTGTGTGAATTTAAGAATGCTTTCTCTAATTCTCTCTTTCTCTCTTACTTTCTCTCTCTCGGAGGACCTGAGCCCTAGGACCATGCCTCAGGACTACCTGGCATGATGACTCCTTGCTGTCCCCAGATCCACCTGGCCGAGCATGACTGCTCCAGTTTCAACAGTTTCAACTGGAGTCTTCAACGCTATTGGAACCGCAGCAGAACAGAACTACTGTTCACCGGACCTCTAACCTGTCCCAGACCTGCTTTTCCAGCTCTCTAAGACAGCCAGGAGCAATGGGTAGAAGATACTCTGGAATGATCGGCTATGAAAACACCAACTGACATTACTCCGGAGGTGCTTCCTGTTGCAACCCTCTACAAGCACTGTGTTATTATTATACCCTGCTGGTCATCTAAGAACATTTAACATCGTTGGCCATGTTCTGTTTATAATCTCCACCTGGTCACAGCGGGAGAGGACTGCACCAACCCTCATAGCCTGGTTCCTCTCAGTTCTTCTTTTTCTGGCCCTTTCTAGGATTTTTCTTACGCCGTTTCTACCACCTGCATTCTTGATGTTGGAGTCGGTTTTGGCTGTGGTTTCTGTAGCAACACTTTGTGACATCAATATTGATGTAAGAGGCTTTATAAATGCATCTTGATTAGATTAGTTGATAATCATTTAAGCATGTTAAATTCAACTTTCTTGGGCACATGGCTATGTGGTGGTCTTTAATAAAAATGTTGATTATTACAGACTCTGGTCAGGGAGAGGTTTGAAAATGGACACTCTTCAGTTGGTCTATTGCATGGTTTAAAACGTTCCTGGCAATCCGTCAGGGCCAGGTGGATTTGTAATGTTACCTGTTTACAAGGTCTTGCTCACATCGGCTATGAAAAGAAGCGGGATCACCCCACAGTGTCGCAACAGCTGATGCTCTCTCATGCATGCTCAGTGTACTTCCCGTCGATGCTTGCATTAAAGGCACTTGACTTGGCTCGGTATCTTGGGTCACTGGGCAGCGTGGCTGGCGTTCCCTTTGTACATACATAATAGTTTGCATACCTGCCACATCCGACCGAACGTCAGGGAGCACTGCTGAAGTGACATGGATTAAGGAAGATAACACTGCTGCTGAGAAAATACAGAGTTAGGAGTACACGGCCTGCGAGCTGACAGGAGTTAGGAGATCATGCTGCGATGACAGGAGGTTAGAGATGCACTGGCTGCTGAATGACAGAGTTAGGAGATGCACTGCCTGACTGAGCTGACAGAGTTAGGAGATGCACTAGCCTGGCTGAATGACAGGAGTTGTTGAGAATGCATTGCCTGCTGAGTCAGAGTATAGGAGATCACCTGTCTGCTGCTTAGCTGACAGGAGTTAGGAGATACACTGTCTGCTGAGTGACAGGAGTTAGGAGATCACTGCCTGCTGAGTGACAGGAGTTAGGAGATCACTGCTGCTGAGTGACAGGAGTTAGGAGATCACTGCCTCTGCAGTGACAGGAGTTGGAGATACAACTGTCTGCTGGACAGGCACAGTTAGGAGTAACACTGCCTGCCCGAGTACAGGAAACGTTAGCGAATGCACCATGTCTGCTGGTTACAGAGTTAGGAGATGCACTGCCTGCTGAGTGACAGGAGTTAGGAGATGCACTGTCTGCTGAGTGACAGGAGTTAGGAGATGCACTGCCTGCTGAGTGACAGGAGTTTATTTTAGGGATGTGAAGGGATGTGAATATCTAAAATCCATCCGCCTCATGCTGTCATAGACATCTATTTCATGTAACAGTTTTACATACTGTTCCCAACGGAATAGAACACCTTTGGCTAAATATAGGTTTCCTCTCACTAAGCCTACTAGTGCTCATACAGAGACCATTCACTTAAAGCGTCACTCAAGAGTCCGCCGTAATTTTGACCAGAAATCACACTTTTTATACTTTACATATTAAATACCAAATTCCTAATTTTCTAAATGAAGTCTTTATACTCTCCAATATATATGTTTGACATTGTTCGATAAACTCCAGGTATATCCAGGATTAGTTCTTCATAACTTGATGGGTGTTTTAAAGATTATTATTTAATTTGATTTGTCATATACTAAAAAGGCAAGCCATTTTATTATTAAATGTTTTAAGTTTAAAATATTGTGATCACTTGTTGTATCCCGATCCAACCTTTAAAACTATACAGTTCACAGGGATTATRTCAATAAACAGATGAGGGGGTTGGACATCTCCTGATTGGTGGATTGGACTCCCTGGTGTTTGGTAATACTGAGAGGGCTTTGTACACTTCTGGGATTGGATTGGTTTAGCAGCAGCTTGGGAGGCTTTCACCTGCATCCCAAACGGCACTCTGTTAATACTGTTGGCCAAGGGGCCGTTTGACCATAGTGCACTATATAGGGAATAGGGCCCTGGTCTAAAGTAGTGTACTATATAGGGAATAGGGCTCTGGTCTATAGTAGTGCACTATATAGGGAACAGGGCTCTGGTCTATAGTAGTGTACTATATAGGGAATAGGGCTCTGGTCTAAAGTAGTGTACTATATAGGGAATAGGGCTCTGGTCTAAAGTAGTGCACTATATAGGGAATAGGGCTCTGGTCTAAAGTAGTGTACTATATAGGGAATAGGGCTCTGTCTAAAGTAGTGTACTATATAGGGAATAGGGACCTGGTCAAGAGTAGTGCACTATATAGGGAATAGGGACCTGGTCAAGAGTAGTGCACTATACAGTGAGGGAAAAAAGTATTTGATCCCCTGCTGATTTTGTACGTTTGCCCACTGACAAAGAAATGATCAGTCTATAATTTTAATGGTAGGTTTATTTGAACAGTGAGAGACAGAATAAGTGAGAGACAAATATCCAGAAAAACGCATGTCAAAAATGTTATAAATTGATTTGCATTTTAATGAGGGAAATAAGTATTTGACCCCCTCTCAATCAGAAAGATTTCTGGCTCCCAGGTGTCTTTCATACAGGTAACGGACGGAGATTAGGAGCACACTCTTAAAGGGAGT
>NW_019945675.1:85665-102573 GCF_002910315.2 Salvelinus sp. IW2-2015 | reverse complement strand
GTATCTGTTGATCAGTGTGGATGAGGTCTTCAGTCCAGTTCATGGACCCTTTATTACACGTACCTAAAACAGTACTTAACACACTGGAAGAAGGAACCCTTATGTCTGTCTATGGTGGGAACGAGCTTTGCGTTATTTGGGCCAAGTGAGAAGATCACCAGAAAGCACCAAACTTGCTGATATCTTTCAATCGTTCCTCCCTGCTGCTACGGTCCAGTCTAAATACGGGTTCCGAGATCGCGGCTAACATTAGAGGAAGGATCAGCTTAGGGAATCAAAGCATACGCGAGGTCGAAGCATGTCTAATATTCAATCTACCCATTCTCTTTTAAACAGGTTCGCACAATCAGTCTGATTGTAGATGCGGGATGCCCCTGGTAAACGCTCTGTGCAGGCATAATATGCATGCTCTGATCTAAGGATCAGGTCTGCCCCTGGTGCCTAGGTGTATATCACACATTGATCTAAATGGATAAAATGTTATCAATAGGAAATGTTATAGGGAACTGGTGGGGGGGGGGGGGGGGTTGATAATTGTATTGCTTCTTCATGATACTCAGTACTATTATTATTAAGAATTGTCTTCAATGTAGAATAATGTTTCGAACAATAAAGGTGTATATTCATTTAATTCAATAAATTAAAATGCAATATTGATCTTCTAAAACAAGTTATGCCTTTCATTTCTTAAATGTTATATCTACATTCATTAAAAGGATCTAAAAACGATCAAGACGCATTGAATAATAATTTTCATACGTCAGAGGCAAGAACTATGTATGCTGTCTGTAAACAACGGTTTAATGTAATAACTTTTAGATGTTATAAATGAATATAAACCAGTAAATGTAATATCTTCTTGTTAGATATGATAAAATGTTGGAATTGTTATAGTATGATTTTTTCCACTTAATGTAATAAGTTAGCTTTAATCAGGTGGTGTAACAACTTTTTTAAATGAATAACATAATGACTTCAAACCGATCAAACACGCTAAAGCGCAAGTGTTTTAATGTGTTACTTCACTATGTTAATGGCACATACTAACCTCGCACCAATACAAACCCAACACACACCCAACGCTACTGGCAAACTGTACGTCAACAATCAACAACACAACTCTAATAATTGCAAATTCGTATTGGTCAACATTACAATATTAGTAGGCCAGATTTATTGGGTGTTGAAACTGCTTGTGTCCTAAGCTTGAACCAGGATTAAAAGTAAAGTATCTAACAATAAACACCCACTTCTAAAAGTAAATTAACCGAATTATTGAATACATGTATTAACTACCTAACCACACCACATGAACAAAAAAAATTACTGAATGAAATTCTGTAGCCCTTATCATCAATGAGCCCAAGGTGCCTCGGTTGTCCAGCGTGGGGTGAAGAATGTTCTCAATGATGTGTTTTAAGGTCTATGCTCCCTGGGAGTTGAATGTTTCTAGTATTGCCAGCAATGGTAGCTTTCTGTGTGTTACGTACCTCTTTCTAATTCAGTCCTCCTCCCATTACCAGTTTACCCTATGAAACAACGTAGCATACAGGTTATTACTATGTATACCCCTTTAAATCCATAAGCTCATTGGAAAGGCTTAGGATTCACAAGCTGTCATTCAAAGAACAAACTTTGATCTGTTCGGACCTCTAGAATACGGATACCTGTATACATGTGAGTGTAACAAATATTAAGAACCGATTTCCTTAATGTTGAGTTGCCCCCTTTGGCCCTCAAGAACAGCCTCAATTCGGTGGCAATGGGACTCTACAAGGTGGTCAAAAGGTTCCACGGGGGATGCGGGCGCATGTGGGGAACTCAATGGCTTCCCACAGTTTGTGTCAAGTTTTGGCAATGTCGCTGTTTAGTTGCATTCTTGAGAACAAAACCTGGTGGCTCCTGGACCTTACTGACATACCTTTTGTTCAAAGGCACTTCCAATTATTTTTTTCTTGCCACATTCAACATCAACGGCAACACATAACCACAAATCCATGTCTTCATTGTTCAAGCCTTAAAACCGCCCTTTTTAACGGCTGTACTGCCTACGCTTTACATTACATGATTTGAAGTGCGCTTATAACAAGTGACAATCATAAGTCGTGATTCACAGCTTTCACTTGGGATGCACCCTGTCCAGGTCTAGTCAATGGAAAGAAGGCAGGGTATCATTAATGGTTTTGTCGCCAACCAGTGCATGGTCCCATTAAATAATGTTTATTAAATAATATCAACTTATAAAAATGTTAATTCCTTTCACTACATGTAAAGTATGAATGTTCTGTATCTCACTGGATAGGAAACGGGATTGCTACCTTTCTGGTGAACAAATTTCACAATACCAGAATTTTCAATAGGCGATTTCAGGACTGGAGAACCGCCCCCGTGGAAGGACCCAGTGATGTGGGAAATATTCAAAATGGTCTGTTTGAGCCGACCCATTTGAACGCAGAGATTGATTGAAACGGAGACTGAAAGGTCTTCAAACTCATGGGTTGCCATGGCGTCGAACATTGAAGAAGTGATGCGTATTCTATCAACAATCAAACAAAAATGCCCCCTCTTTTTTCCGCTTCTTCATCTTCAAAGATGATAGGCATCGCCAGTCAGCAACAATTCAAGACCAAGGCAGAAAGAAGAGGGAACCAATGCTATGTAGAAGTCGTAACAAACTAAGGCTAGTAAGTAACTAACATTTGTACATTTTAACCAACATTTAGCTAGGCTTTCCCTATACCGGCTGGCTAGACATTCCCAAAGCAATTCAATGTAATAGGCCAGCAGTTGGTTAGATCTGGCTTAATGTGATTTTTACTTTGAGCTCGTTAGGTATTAGTAAGGAGGAGGATTATCTGGGTGGGGCTAACTGGTGTCTGGTTGGAGGTTATTCAGTGGAGCCCCCCAGAGAAGGGTGAGGACCATCCGCTCAGGGATGGTTGTTTCAAA
The DNA here is from genome assembly GCF_002910315.2 of Salvelinus sp. IW2-2015. Lineage (NCBI taxonomy): Eukaryota > Metazoa > Chordata > Actinopteri > Salmoniformes > Salmonidae > Salvelinus > Salvelinus sp. IW2-2015. The sequence goes on along the minus strand of NW_019945675.1, from coordinate 99,624 downwards.
AGAAACATTTTAAAGTTGTAAAAAACATTGAAGTTATCCTTTTGTTAGATGAATTGTACTAAATATAATTCCCCACGTAGGCAAAAGTAATTGGATAAAGAGCATCTTCCGGCCGTGATTTGCCCCAACCGGTGAACGCAACCTGAGGAGAGGTGTTATGGTGTGGGGTGCTTTGGCTGGTGACACTGTGGATTTATTAGAAATTCCCAGCCACACTTAACCCAGCATGGTAACCACGGCCACTTCCAGGTATGGCTCCCATCCATGGATGGTTTAGTGGGGAATATCATTTGTTTTTCAAACAGGACAAGACCCAGCAAAAGAACCTCCAAGGCTTGTGAGAATAAGGGTTATTATACGCCAAGAAGAGAGTATGGAGTGCTGCATCAGAGGACTGGCCTCCGCACAAATCCCAGACTAACCCAACATTAGGATGTTTGGAATGATCGGACGCGCAAGCAGTGAAATAAAAATTTAATAAGATTAATACTATCAGTGCTCATCAGCCATGTGGAACATACAAACATTCACAGCAAACAAGTTGGAAATCCCAATTAAACAATGAGTGGTTGAAGGAATCCAGGTAATAACTGGCAAAGCGTTGCCAGAAAGCAATCACCTAGAGCCTAACCGTATTTCAGTGGAGAGAGGGTGTGTGTCACAAGTCTGGGAGGTATTTCCAAAGGCTTAAAAAGGATAAACATTGCACCATACAAAACCATCGTGGGCCAGAAATGTTGAAATATTGGCCAATGGCTTCAAGACCAGCAAGGACTTCTGGGCCGCGTTCAAAACAACTGGAATACTGAGCCTGGGAAAGTGTCAAGAACTTCAATGAGTTTCAAGAGCAACTGGGACTCCGAAAACACGCAAAGCTCCGACCAGGAAAATAACGTGTTGAACTGGTCACACCACCGTCGAATTCCAAGTCAGCAAACTCTGGCCCTCTATTTCTTAAGAGCTCCGAACCTGAAGATCACTGAACGTCATGATAGCAACCTTGTTTTTTTCCCCCCAGTTTTTTTCAGTTGACTTGAAAGGCACCATAAATCCAGAGGAAGGCATCTTGGTGATGACAAGAGTTTGATGACAAAAGTGTGCGCCATGCCACTTTCCTGTTCAAAGTGAACAGCAGCACACAGGTGGAGTCCAAAAAATGTATTGTATGCTGCTGCATAAATGATGTAATATGCGCAGGGAGATAGTGTATACTGTAGCTAAGAAAGTAATACTAGTTAGTATGTTGTGTAGTAAGCGGTTAGTAGCCGCATGTGCTTTACGCTAATAATTTGATCCCTTACCCTGCATACGTTAGCCCACTGTTGCTGACATGTGGCCTATAGCTGTTTTCAGAGGATTATATCATCAAAATATTGTAAAAAGCTTTCACTTGTCTGCTAATATGCCCCCCTTTGATTTATCTATGATTCTGACTTGGTGTACAGGGATATACTGTAAGAATGGCCCTCATGTTCTGAAATTCTGTTTCCTGTTTCATTTTAGAAGTGTTAAACAAATAGTTATATTGACTACGTCCAGTGGTTTATCATTGACTACTACTATTTTGGTCATTGTCTTAATCCAAAATTTGAATTCTCTCCAGTGTGTGTTAGCTTGTGTTTAGTCAGGGAGAAAGTTTGAGAAAAACTCTTTCCACACTGATCACAGCTATAAGGTTTCTCTCCAGTGTGTGTTCGCTGGTGTCTAGTCAGGGTGGAAGCTCGAGCAAAGCTTTTTCCACATAGACAGACGTAAGGRCTCTCTCCAGTGTGTGTTAGCTTGTGTGTAGTCAGCTCTCCTGACTGATTGAATCTCTTCCCACATTGATCACAGCTATAAGGCCTCTGTCCAGTGTGTGTTCGCTGGTGTGTAGTCAGCTCTCCTGACTGATTGAATCTTTTCCCACATTGATCACAGCTATAAGGCCTCTCTCCAGTGTGTGTTCGCTGGTGTGTAGTCAGGTGTCCTGACTGATTGAAGCTCTTCCTACACTGATCACAGCTATAAGGTTTCTCTCCAGTGTGTAAACGCTTGTGTATGGTCAGGCCTCCTGAATTAGCAAAGCTTTTCCCACAATCAAGGCAGGGGTAAGGCCTCTCKCCTGTATGAATTTTCAGATGATATTTTAAGGCATTAGATGCTGRAAAACCCCTCCCACACTGAGAGCAGCAGTACAGTTTCTCTCCAGTGTGAATCTGCTGGTGAATTAAGGACCTCAGTCTAGTAAAACTCTTCCCAAAGTCAGAGTAACAGTGGTGAGGTTTCTTCACTGTACTTCTCTGCTGGTGTTTATTGAGGTGATCTGATCTGGAGAGACTCTTCTCTGCCTCTTCAGCAACATGATGTTGTTGAGGCTCCCCAGATGATAAGTACCTTCCACTGAAAGAGCGATGGTTATGGGAGTCCCCTTTGAAACAAAAGACATTGAGTAACTAGGTTTTGGAAATATGGGTCCATAAACAAATATTATACAAATAATATAGCAACATACACTCAGCGGACAGTTTATTTGGTCCACCCCCCCTTTCACAAAAATTGATCGCTCCTACATACAGTGGGTCACGTGGCGGTGAGTCCATTGACCCATCCAGCCTGGTGTCAACGGGACAGGCTAGTCGAGGTGGTGATCTGGTGTGGGGAATGTTTTCCAGGCACACGTTAGGTCCCTTGATACCAATTGAGCATCGATTGAACGCTACAACGTATCMGAACATTGTTGCTGACCAAACCCAATAGAGTATCTTTGGYATGAGATGGAACGGGCTGTTGGCAGCATGAATGTGTAGCCGTCCAATCTGCAGCAACTGCYTAATGCCATCGCGTTAGAATGGACCAACATCCCTGGGGAACGTTTGACACCTTGTAGAATCAATGCACCAAATAATTCAGGCTGTTCTGGAGGCAAAGGAGGGTCCGACCCAGTACTAGATGGGTGTACCTAATAAACTGGTAACGGAGTGTATATTTTTTATCAAATCAACAGAAGTTGCAGAAGTTGCACCCCATTGTTCTTACTTGATGAAATCAAATCTCCATCTCCCTCCTCGTGTCCTTCTCTCACAGTTCCACTCTGCCCTGGTGTTTTCCTGCAGTCGACCAGCCGCACAGACACCCTCTTCAGATCCAGCAGTAAGGCGCTACCGGGAGAGTTGCGACCAGGGGACTCCGGCAGGTTGGAGGGGGACGGGCTAGCTCTGTCCTGGTGACCACAGGAAGTATTGTACATAGAATATCATTAGACCAAACATTTTATTACTTTAGTCTAAATCTCTGATTGACAGGAGGTATTATAAGGATGCACCATTCTCCTGAAGTGTGTCAACGTTCACTACTTTACACATATGTACAGTTTCTCAATCACGTCGGCCAATTTTATAAATGGAAGTGGTATATATTTTTGTAATATCCAGTCTTATGTTCAGTACCTTTGATTCAACATTCAGTGGAGTTAAACACATCTTTCACCCTGAGTTAATCTTGGTTAACACAGAATTTAAGTGTCACGTAATTGGTCAGTTACTCGATTAAGTTCTGGGTTCATACATATTGGGGAGAGATTAGGAGATGCTAGAACGAGGAGCAGAACCGGAATGAGAAGCTCCCCCGTCTCTCAAGATACGGGCCGAATGCCACCTCCCCTTCCGAAATTTGAAAGACGGTAACATCTGCTAAATCATGATTTGTTCAAATAGCCAGTGACGCAAAACCTAAAACACCAGAACTATTGCTGCTAGTTATCCCACTTGGAGAATGTTGAGAAAAATGTCAGTCTCATAGTTTCAGTATCCTTATACAGCATATAGAAGAAACCATCAGATATAGGGGTATTGTGGCATGTAGCAGAACCTACAGTAAAAAAAGTATTGGTGTAGCCTGGTGGAATTTCTGCCCCATGCAACATTGCTCAAGATCCATTTCTATGTGACTTGTTACTGTAACAGCATTCTCATCTAAAATCAACAGCTTACAGTGTATCAACAACATTCAGATAAATGAATGGAATTAAACTCATTATTTCAGTACTTAAAAAAAAACGCACACACTTATAATTCTGGTTTCGTAGTTCAGTTTTTAGCAGTTAAAACACAAATGACATGAAAATATTTTCAAAAGAAATCAATTGAAAATGGGCTAAGGTTGAAACTGTTTTGTGCTTAGATTGTGAAAATGTAACACATACTTGTGAAAATGTAACACTACTTGTGAAAATGTAACACAAACTTGTGAAAATGTAACACATACTTGTGAAAATTGTACCAAGAGAGAACATATTAGATTGGGTCATGGCTAGTGGTGTATCCACGATATGTTTTATACCAGTATTCATTTCCATCAGGTGAGGGAAGTGATAATGCACACTTTGGAAGGACAGAAGACAATTAGGGATTCGTTAACATAGTATCTAGGCAGAAGTGGTTTTGAATTATGTTTTTTTCTACTTGCACTCACACACAGATATCAGTACCATGGATAGACATATTTAGCTTAGGTTGATCGGACTAAATCGTTGTTGGTATCTTTTAGTTGTCAATTTAGTAGACTAAGCATTGGTGATTAGATGATGTTGAAGTTGAAATGGTGCTTAAATAGCGGAGGCAGCCCCTGTTTTCTTTGCGACTTGAGGTAACTAAATCAATATTTGTTTAGAAGTCCGATTTTTCTTTTTTTACCTTTATTTACTAGGCAAGTAAATTACTGCAAAATGTTTTGTGCTCTCCGTCTCTGTTTCTTGTATCGGCTGTGTCAAGGCATATGAACTAACAGCATCAAACAACACAATCACAACACATAGGTAATGTATTTTTTTCTGGATTGGCTTCCATGTAAAAATAACATTCTGGCTTATTTCTCCATTTTCTGACTTACCTGCTCGTTGCGCTTTGCCTGTGTATATTAAGGCTAGTAGGGTACTTTGCTGAAGGACAAAGTATCTCAAGTGTTTATTACCACCATTGTTTATTTTGTCCAGCTGTTCAAATGGAATGAATGATATGGAAGATCGAAGATYAAAACTAGGCCAATACATTTTATACTGTTAATAAAAGTAAACCAAACGTACCCGATCCATCGTCGAAGCTATTCTTTCTTCAACGTTTCTTCAAATAAAAAACTTGACAGTAAATGTGTACCGTACACTAGTTATTCTTTGTCATAGCATTCATAGAAAGAAGAGCTAGACCAGAGCAATCAAACGTAATTTTAAATATCACAACTCGACTTAAATTGTGACAAATGTCTGATGTAGGCTAATCTTACTTCAGGAAGATCCTGGATAAGATTTTACATTATCTATTYGAGTCAATAAAACGTTCAACACCCTATCCACCAATAATCCTGTTGTCTGTTATCGTCTAACTCTACCCGAGAGTCTGTTGGAACAACGTCCCCTTCGAAAGTCCAGATAGTTAATTGTCTGAGGCCCAGTAAGTGTAGCCTTGTAAATACCAGACTGATTACCGCTGCGCTATCCGTGCAACGAACCAGTAAAACCCGATGTATGTTCAATCCGACCTCTGCAGTGGCCATGCAGCATTTACAGCAATGCAACCTCCGCAGTAGTCAGTGCATTCATACTTCTTCCGCTTCACGGAGCAGACTCAAAGCTGTAGTGAAGGAAGTGGTCTTCTTCTTCTTTGGTATTATGGCGGTCCGCATACAATTGTTATAGATGCATGCCGCTACGTACTGTATTGGCTGTGTATCAGCCTACTACTCTGTAGTCTGAATTCAMTACGCTTTGGGAAAAACCAACTAACTAATGCTSCACAGTGGTGGAAAAWTATCAAATTGTCATACTTGAGTAAAAGTAAAGATATCTTAATAGAAAATGACTAAAGTAAAAGTTGGAAGTCACCCAGTAAAATACTATTTGAGTAAAAGTCTTTAGTTTTAAATATACTTAAGTATCAAAAGTGTAATTTCTCAAATTTAATTAAGTATCAAAAGTAAAAGTATGAATAATTTCAAATATCTTATATTAAGTAACCAGACAACTCAATTATTTATTTTACAGATAGCCAGTGGCACACTACAACACAATTTACAAACAAATAATTTGTGTTTCGTGGTCTGCTTGATCAGGTAGCCTAGTGGTTAGAGCATTGGACTTGTAACCGAAAGGTTGCAAAATCAATGAGCTGACAAGGTCAAAATCTGTCGTTCTGCCCCGAACAAGGCAGTTAACCCACTGTTCCTAGGCCGTCATTGAAATAAGAATGTGTTCTTAACTGACTTGCCTAGTTAAATAAAGGTGAAATAAAAAAGAGGCACTAGGGATGACCTCTTGATTAGTGCATGAGTTAAACCATTTTCCTGTCCTGCTTAGCATTCCAAATGTAATGAGTTTTTTTGGGTGCTGCAGAGAAAATGTATGGGTAAAAAGTACATATTTATTTAGGAATGTAGTGAAGTAAGTTGTCAAAAATTAAAACAGTTAAGTACAGATACCCCAAAAAACGACTTAAGTAGTACTTTAAAGTATTTTTACTTAAGTACTTTACACCACTGACCCTACACCAATTAAAACCTCATTATTCCACTACTTTGGCCCTTTCATCCTACACCAGGCAGCAGCCTGGGAGGATGGGACATTATCGTTCAAAACACATTGTCACTCTTCTGCAGTAAAATTCTCATACTCCCAAGTACTTCTCGCAGCTGCCACCACAACATCTATGCGCTGTGATTTACGTTCATTTGCTGCATTACAGTTGACAACATGGCCATGAACACGCAAAAACTTCAAAAAAACTTGAAGCATGTTATTCTTATCACTCTCTATTGACCTTCAGCCTAATCACAGAGATCCTCTCAGGATCCTCCCTGGACCATCTTCCTCTACTACTCCTTCACTGCCTCAGCATACAACACCTATCTGCACTACTCTGATCCTGGTAACTGCAAACTGTTCGTGATCCTGGTAACCTCAACCTGTCTTTCTCTCACCGGACACATCTGATCTCCAGCACCATGTGTACCCCTACAGTTTACACACACAACTTTTTCCATCAATACTACACATTCCTTTCTCTCAGGTTCTCCTGCACACTTCTCACATCTAGGAATCTCCCTGATACACTGCTGGAAGGAAGTAGTCAAGGAAGGGAGTTTGTGTTTATACAGGATGTACCACCCCCCACCTACCATCAACCAATCTTGTCAATGTGGAGATACAGTGGCAAGAAAAAGTATGTGAACCTGTTGGAATTACCTGTATTTCTGCATAAATTGGTCATACAATTTGATCTTCATCTAAGTCAACAATAGACAGTSTGCTTAAACTAATAACACACAAACAATTATACATTTTCATGTCTTTATTGAACACACCGTGTGAACATTCACAGTGCAGGGTGGGAAAAGTATGTGAACCCTTGGATTTAATAACTGGTTGACCCTCCTTTGGCAGCAATAACCTCAACCAAATGTTTTCTGTAGTTGTGGATCAGACCCACACAACAGTCAGGAGGAATTTTGGACCATTCCTCTTTACAAAACTGTTTCAGTTCAGCAATATTCTTGGGATGTCTGGTGTGAACKGCTCGAGGTCATGCCACAGCATCTCAATCGGATTGAGGTCAGAACTCTGAGCCACTCCAGAAGGCGTATTTTCTTCTGTTGAAGCCATTCTGTTGTTGATTTACTTCTGTGTTTTGGGTCATTGTCCTGTTGCATCACCCAACTTCTGTTGAGCTTCAATTGGCGGACAGAGCATTACATTCTCCTGCAAAATGTTTTGATAAAATGAATTCCCAAATTTTCTGTCGATGATAGCAAGCTGTCCAGGCCCTGAGGCAGCAAAGCAGCCCCAAATCATGATGCTCCCTCTAAATCAAAGTTTGTCACGTGCACCGAATACAACAGTGAAATTCTAACCAACAGTGCAATTTCGAATTGAAAAAATATATATAATGATAAAATAGTGATTAGGTGAACAACAGGTAAGTAAAGAAATAAAAACAACAGTAAAAAGACAGTGAAAAATAACAGTAGCGAGGCTATATACAGGCACCGGTTAGTCGGGCTGATTGAGGTAGTATGTACATGTAGATATGGTTAAAAGTGACTATGCATACATGATAAACGGAGAGTAGCAGTTAATTAGGATGAGGGTTTGATGTTGGTGTGCTGTCCCTTTTTTTTCTCTACACAATGTTGTGTGTTCCTTCCAAACAACTCAACTTTAGTTTAATCTGTCCACAGAATATTTTGCCAGTAGCACCTGGAACATCCAGGTGCTCTTTTGCGCACTTTAGAAGTGCAGCAATGGTTTATTTTGACAGCAGAGGCTTCTTCCATGGTGACCTCCCACAAACGCCTTTCTTYTTTAGTGTTTTACATATCGTTGACTCGTCAACAGAGATGTTAGCATGTTCCAGAGATTTCTGTAAGTCTTTAGCTGACACTCTAGGATTATTCTTAACCTCATTGAGCATTCTGTGCTGCGTGCGCTCTTGCAGTCATCTTTGCAGGACTCCTAGGGAGAGTGGAAACAGTGCTGAACTTTCTCCATTTATAGACAATTTGTCTTACCGTGGACTGATGAATATCAAGGCTTTTAAAAGATACTTTTGTAACACTTTCCAGCGTAATGCAAGTCAACAATTCTTAATCGTAGCTCTTCTGAGATCTATTTTGTTGTTATTGTTCCAAGCCATGGTTCACATTAAGCAATTCTTCTTGGTGAATAGAAAACTCCAAATTTTGTTTGTGTTTTTTATAGGGCAGGGCAGCTCAACAGTTAACAACTAACTAATAACTCAATTTAACCTTGCGCAATAACCCTAGATGCAGTCGCAGCCCTAAAAACATTTGTCATAAGAAACTAGCTCCTGGTATACACAAAAATACCGCAGCTCGAAGCAAGCTTCCAGAAAAATTGGAACCGAGAATGGCCCACACCAAACTGGAAGTTCTTCCGACTAGCTTGGAAAGACACTACGTGCCAGTATCGAAAGCCCTCACTTGCTGCTCGATCATTCCTATTTTACACTTAATTGAGGAAAATAAGAACCAATCCAAATGTATTATGATACTGTTGCAGAAGCTTACTAAAAAGACATCCCAACAGAGAGGATGGCTTCACTTCAGCAAGTTGATAAATTCATGAACTTCTTTGAGGAAAAATCATGTCCATTAGAAAGCAAATTACAGACTCCTCTTTAAATCTGTGTATTCCTCCAAAGCTCAGTTCCTGAGCTGCACACTCTGCAGGGCCTAGATAGGGAGACACTCAGGTTTATAACTAATATCTCTTGAGCACAATGACAATGAAATAATCCATGGCTCCGTAAACCATCCAAGCTGCATACTGCATACCTATTCCAACTAAACTATGAAAAGAGCTGCTTCGCTGGCTTGCCCTCCTGATGTTGAACATAATAAAACACACAACTCTCTATCACCAACTGTGTACCAAAACTCACTAAAAGTGGCAGTAATAAAGTCTCTCTTGAAAAAAGCCAAACCTTGAACCCAGAAAAAATAAAAAACTACTGCCAAATATCGACATCTCCCATTCTATCTCAAAATTTTGGAAACACGCTGTTGCGCAGAACTCAACTGCCTTCCTGAAAGCCAAACAATGTTATACGAAACGCTTCAGTCTGTTAGACCCCATCATGGCACTGAGACCATCGCACTTATGAAGGTGGTAAATGACCTTTTAATCGTGTCAGATCGAGGGCTCTGCATCTGTCCTCGTGCTCCTAGACCTTGGTGCGTGCTTCTGATTACCAATCGACTCACCACATTCTTTGGAGCCTGGAAACCCCAAATTGTTTTCACGGACAAGTTCTGGCCTGTTTAAGAACTTATCTGTCGGAAAGATATCAGTTTGTCTCCTCAGGATGGTTGTCCTCTCACAAATCAACTGTAAATTTCGTGTTTCCTTCAAGGTTCCAGTTGTAGGACCACTATTGTTTTCACTATACTATTTTACCTCTGGTGATGGTCAATCAGAAACAATGTAACTTTCACTGCTATGCAGATGACACCACAGTTGGTACAATTGATGAAAAAATGGTAAGGCCCCAAATATGCTCCTCGACTGGAAGCCCGTGTTTCCAATAAGGAAGTGGATGCTGTGCAACTTTCTACTTTTTAAACTCGGACAAAACCAGAGATGCTTGTTCAAGGTCCCAAAAACAAAGAGATCTTCTGTTGAATCTGACAATCTTGATGCGTTTAACACATCTCAAATAAAACTGAAACCTCGCGTGTACTCTGGACCCTGAATCTCTCTTTTGACGAACAATCAAGACTGTTCAAGGACAGCTTTTTCCAATCTACGTAACATTGCAAAAAATCAAAACCTTCTGTTCCAAAAAGATGCAAGAAAAATGTATCCATGCTTTTGCTCACTTCTAGGTTAGACTACTGCCAATCTCTTACTTTCGCGCACCCGGATAAAGCACTAAATAAAACTTCAGTTAGTGCTCAACATGGCTGCTAGAATCTTGACAGGACCAAAAAAATGTTGATCACATTTATCCCAGTGCTAGCCTCTACCATGCTTCCCTGTTAAGGCAAGGGATGATTTCAAGTTTTTACTCTAACCTAAAAAGCATACATGGCTTGTCGCTACCTACTTCCGATTTTCCGTCCTCGCCGTACATACCTACACGTACCTACGTCACAAGACCGCAGGCCTCCTAACTGTCCCTAGAATTTCTGAAAGCAAACAAGCTGGAGCAGGGCTTCTCCTTATAAAGAGCTCCATTTTTTTGGAATGGTCTGCTACCATGTGAGAGACGCAACTTGTCTCAAACTTTTAAGTCTTTATTGAAGACTCATCCTCTCAGTAGGTGGTCCTATTGATTGAAGTGTAGTCGGCACAGCGGTGTGAAGGTGAATGGAAAAGGCAACTGGGCAAACGAACCACCCTTGTTTGTCTCTGCCTGCTGGTTCCCCTCTCTCACTGGATTCTCTTCTCTAAACCGTTACAGGGCTGAGCACTGGCTTACTGCGTGCTCTCTCCATCCCGTCCCCAGGGGGTGCCGTCACTGAGTGGTGATCACTGACGGATCTTCCTGTCTGGGTTGCTCCCCTCCTTGGTTGTGCCGTGTGGAGATCTTTGGGCTATACTCGGCCATTGCTCGGATGAAGTTGCTGGTTGAAGATACCCTTCAAGTGGTGGGGGCTGTGCTTTGGCAAGTGGGATGGGTTTATATCCTGGCCTGTTGGCCTGTCCGGGGGGTATCATCGATGGGGCCACCGTTGTCCCCGACCCCTCCTACTCAGCCTCCAGTATTTATGCTGCCATGTAGTTTGTGTCGGGGGCTAGGGTCAGTTGTTATATCTGCAAGTATCCCTTCTTATCTGGGTTCCTGTGTGAATTTCAAGTTATTATTCTCGCTCTCTCGACCATGAGCCGCTAGTGACCATGCCTCAGGACTACCTGGCCTGATGATCCTTGCTGTCCAGTCCACCTGGCCGTGCTGCTGCTCCAGTTTCAACTGTCTGCTGCAGCTGATGGAACGCTGACCTGTTCACCGGACGTGCTAACCTGTCCGCAGACTGCTTGTTTTCAAACTCTAGAGACACTCCTGAAATATCGGCTATGAAAAGCCAACTGACATTTACTCCTAGTGCTGACCTGTTTGCCCCTCGACAACCACTTGATTATTATTTTCACCTGCTGGCACATGACATTTGAACATCTTGGCCATGTTCTTTATAATCGCCACCCGCACACCAGAAGAGGACTGGCCACCCCCTCATAGCCTGGTTCCTCTCTAGGTTTCTCCTAGGTTCTGCCTTTTCTAGGGAGTTTTTCCTACCACTCGTGCTCTAAAACCTGCATGCTTTCTGTTGGGGTTTTAGGCTGCAGGTTTCTGTACAGCACCTTGAGATTTCAGCTGATATAAGAAGGGCCTTATAATAGATTTGATAACCAACTATCTCTAATCGTCTCATTGATTGGTCTCCAATTAGCTTTTGGAGAATATTAGCCGTGCGTTCACACACCTTGTTCCAACTGACTTGTGAATGTTTAACTGATTTTTCAATAAAGACATGAAACATAATTGTTTGTGTGTTATTAGTTTAAGCAGACTGTCCTATTGTTGTGAAACTTTGTGTTGTTTTAACCAAATTTTATGCAGAAATCCAGGTATTTCCAAACGGTTCACATACTTTTCTGCCCCTGTATACGACGCTTATAGAGCATGCAGCCTGTAGTCCTGAATCCCGGAAATTATTACCTATTATAGGTTTGTATCTAAGAGATAGTACAGTCAGTTAATTGACAACTCCTCGTAAATTGGCAGACGGCCAAATTTCAAATTAACATTACTATAAATATTAAAACTTTATGAAATTCACACATGCAATACACCAAAATTAAAGCTACAACTTTCGTTAACCACCGCAGTGTCAGATTTTAAAAAAGGCTTACGCAAAAAGCAAACCAATGCTATTATCCTGAGGACAGCACCCCATCAAACAAAGACAACGCATCATAAATTCAACCCGCACAAGCACACAAAACTCAGAAATAAAAATAATTCAAGCCTACCTTTGAATGAGCTTCTTCTGTTGCACCCAATATGTCCCTAAACATTCCACAAATTCCTTTTGTTCGATAATTCCAGTCGTTATATATCCAATAATGTCCATTTATTTGGCACCTTTTGATCAGAAAACACCGGTTCCAACTCGTGCTAATGACTACAAAATATCTCGATAAATTACCTTAATCTTTGGTCCGCCAAACATTTCAAACAACTTTCCCTAAATACAACTGTAGGTACTTTTTTAACGTAAATTCAATAAAATTTAAGACAGGATAAACTGTTGTTCAAATACCGTACAAAACAAAGAAAAGCACGTATCCAGTTCACGCGCACCAAAATATTTAGAGTGCACCTGGAGTGACACAGGAAAAGAAACAGGTACTTCTTCATTTCTCTAAAGAAAAACTATCAACCAATTTCTAAAGACTGTATGAGTCTTTAGTGGACTGTTGAATCTAGTGAACTATAGAACTGCAAGCATATTTCGATTAAAACGCCTTGCCCTAGAAAACCAATGGAAAACAGATTTGACCTCAAAAAAACATTCCCCTGGATGGATTGTCTCGGTTCGCCTGCCCAAATCATTAGTTATACTCACAGACGTATTTCAAAACAGTTTTAGAAACTTATAGATGTTTCTATCAAATCAAATCAATGATATGCATTATCCTACTTCTGGGCCTGATAGCAGCAGTTACTTGGGGCAGGCACACGTTTTCATCCGGACGTGAAATACCAACCACCATAAGAAAGTTTTAAACCTTTAGAATATGAAAAACCTTGATTTAGGTAATAAAAAAAAAAAAGCTTCTAAATTTACGAAATACATTAGCTGATGAAACTCTCAAACAAAACAGCTCCGAACCTGTTCCGCACAGACCTATTTTTTGCATTTATCCAAAAACTCCAAACATTTTCCCCATGCTTTGTCCAAGAAACCATGCGAAATTATGCCTATAAAAAGTGCCATCACTATTTCTCTCTATAGGCCAAGACTGTGACGTGTCAAATACCCATAAAACTATGTCAAGCAGGAAATGTTCGAATAGTTTTTCCACCATTACATTTTCACATAGTTTTTTTAGAAACACTTAAAAACTTTAGGCTGTGTTGCGTGTAGGTTACCCTTGCGAACATGTAAATCGCTCTCGACAAGTACTTTTAACAATATAATATATAACATTTATCCATTTTAATCGCAATGTGTTGATTATTGCATGGACACAGGAAACCTGCTCCTAATGAGAGCTGCCATATGTATAGATGCAGGAAAGGGTCAATGAACGAGGACCGTTCAACAAATCTGATCTAACAAAGTGATAATTTGTCAAATCGTCATATTTCAGCATCCCAGAAAGCTATTCAGACTGGCTATTCGCGACACAAAAAATTATATTCTTGAGACCGAAATCATTCTGTTCTTCTTAACAAATCATCTCCTTCG
>NW_019945675.1:83380-84437 GCF_002910315.2 Salvelinus sp. IW2-2015 | reverse complement strand
AAGTATAGCATAGGTTGTGCGGTCTGCAAACAACGTGTCGACTCCGACAATAATACCGGGAAGACTGTAATATTTATATTGAATGCATTAACAGAAATTACTGTAACAAACATTGTAGATTAGAAATGACAGGAATTAACGTTAGAATGTACTACTGGTGATATGTAATGGGGAAGTGATATCAAATGCAAACAATTCACACAATGAAGTTATYAAACAATGAATGTGCACAAATTGGCAGGAGAGCGCATTCTGCAGAGAAGCACATTGTGCATCTGGGCGTTGCATGTTCAACCCGACATCTGCATTGGCCATGCAGCATTTATGGTGATACGACCTCAGTAGAAGTCAGGGAATTCATACTTCTTGCGCTTTGCAAAGCAGTGCAGAGCTGTTTGTGTTTTCTACAGGATGTACCCCCCCCCACACACACATTTTTACATTACAGCCTTATTCTGAAATGGAATAGTCTTGGTGGTTCAAAACTTCTTCCATTTCAGAATGGAGGCCACTGTGTCCTTGAGGACCTTCAATGCTGCAGAAATGTTTTGGTTCCTTCCTCAGATCTGTGCCTTGACACAATCCTGCTTCAGAGCTCTACAGACAATTCCTTTGACCTCATGGCTTGGTTTTTGCTCTGACAGGAACGGCCAACTGTGGGACCTTATATAGACCGTTGTGTGCCCTTCCTAATCATGTCCAATCAACTGAATTTACCACAGGTAGACTCCAATCAAGTTGTAGAAACATCTCAATGGAAACAGGATGCACCTGAGCTCAATTTGTCTCATAGCAACGGGTCTGAATACTTATGTAAATAAGGTATGCATCTTTTTTTAATTTTTTTATTTTAATACATTTGCTAAAATTCCTAAACTTTTCCCTTTGTCATTATTGGTTATTGTGTGTAGATTGAGGGGGGGGAAAGTATTTAATACATTTTAGAATAAGGCTGTAACGTAACAAAATGTGGAAAATAGTCAAGGGGTATGAATACTTCCTGAATGCACTATATGTATTGTAACAGGCTCACAATGTGGTTACTTAAGTCCGATTT
>NW_019945675.1:49637-83368 GCF_002910315.2 Salvelinus sp. IW2-2015 | reverse complement strand
CTGTTTTCGCAGGTAACATTTAAAAGTTGAGAAGTGACTTCCAAATGCTAACTCCAGTTAGTATAAGCTGGTTTGCATAGCTAGCATACAGACATCGGTGGTGGTAGTCAATCATTTTTAACTGTAATGCAGTTGATTGGTGAATATGAAATTAACATTTGCTGGTTGGGGTTGACATACAAGCGTTATACTCTGATTTGTACCTCAATATAGTGTGACATACACATATAAACAATAGTCTAAACGTAGACTAATTTTGCTGGGGGGCAATGAAGAGATTCAGGATTATTCCTCCATGGCCCTTTTCCCCCACACATTTCCATGGGAATTCTATTGTTTTGCTCGAGTTCGATTGACTTCTTTACCGCATCTATGTTCCAAACAGGTTACCATGGTGATCAGACTAAGTCAACTGTTTAAGAATGGGAGATGGATATGACTGTTCACTAGATGTTTTCTATAGAGCCTTTATTTAGGGATCTGGAACCGGTTCCAGAAGGGAGGGAGATGAAAGACGACACGTTTGTGCTTTCTGGTGTTTTTTCATTGGCCCTAAATGAACAAATATCTTCCCACATACACAGATATAAGGGTTCTGTCCAGTGTGTGTTCGCTGGTGTCTAGTCAGGTTCCCTGATTGACTAAAACTCTTGCCACACTGATCACAYCTATAAAGCCTCTGTCCAGTGTGTATTCGCTGGTGTCTAATCAGGTTCCCTGARTGYCTAAAKCTCTTCCCACACTGATCACAACTATAAGGCCGCTTTCCAGTGTGTGTTCGCTGGTGTGTAATCAGATCTCTTGACTGACTAAAACTCTTACCACACTGATCACAGCTGTGAGGTGTCTCTCCAGTGTGTGTTCGCTGGTGTGTAGACAGGTTGGAAGTTCGAGCAAAGCTCTTCCCACACTGATCACAGCTATAAGGCTTCTCTCCAGTGTGTGTTCGCTGGTGTCTAGTCAGGGACGAAGCGAGAGCAAAGCTCTTTCCACATTGATCACATTTATAAGGCTTCTCTCCAGTGTGTGTTCGCTGGTGTGTAGTCAGGTCTCCTGACTGAGTGAAGCTCTTCCCACACTGATAACAGACATAAGGTTTCTCTCCAGTGTGTATGCGCCGGTGTATAGTTAGATTTTCTGAAAGAGAAAAGCTCTTTCCACACTGATCACAGCTATAAAGGCTTCTCTCCAGTGTGTACACGCTTGTGTATGGTTAGGGTTCCTGCATTAGCAAAGCTTTTCCCACAATCAAGGCAGGGATAAGGCTTCTCCCCTGTATGCATTCTCAGATGAGATTTTAAGGTGTTAGAAGCAGCGAAACTCTTCCCACACTGTGKACATCTGTACGGATTCTCTCCTGTATGGATTCTATGGTGTAACTTAAGACCTCCTGGACAGGTGAAACTCTTCCCACACTGAGAGCAGSAGTACGGTTTCTCTCCGGTGTGAATCCGCTGGTGAATAATGAAGCCACTCCTTCTAGTGAAACTCTTCCCACAGTCAGAGCAGCAGTGGTGAGGTTTCTTCCCTAAACCTCTCTGCTGGGGTTTCTTGAGTTGTTCTGATCTGTAGAGACTCTTTTTTGCCTCGTCAGCAACATGATGTTGAGGCTCCCCAGATGATAAGCCCCTCCCACTGAGAGAATGACGGTTAGGGGTGTCCCCTGTGAAGCAAAGACATTGAATAACTAGGTTTTGCAATCCATAAACAAATATGACCCTCAGTATAAACATAACTGCCAAAATAAAAGGAAACACTTGAGGAATTTAGGGTTCTGGCGGCTCTTATGGTGTTGGGTTAATTTTCCTGGCATGGTTTAGGTCCACTCAACCACTTAGAGGGCAAGGTAAACGCCCTCTAAGTGTTCACCTTCAACCTATGGTTGATGACAATGCCCTCATCATCCACAGGGCATGAGTGTTCCCTGAATGATTTAATGAGCATTAAAAAAAAAAGTTATTACTTTAACTACTGTTCCCTGAAGGACGGAAACAAGGTACAGCTATAGGGAGTTCATGCACTAGCGCCCTCTACTGGAGGAACATTAGAATCACGCTTGACAAGGCCAATGAACACTGTGCCCGGCASCAGAAGTCCCACCTTCTCATGTGATAAAACCAAGGTACGGAGTCATTCCTTCAATTCAGTACCGCTCTTAATCTGAACATGGCGGTGTGAGGCCAAACAACYGTTGTACTTTGTTTGCCTCTTTCATTGAACATTAGTTCTAGTCATAACTGTAGGTGCCCTTTTAGTCAGGAGACTCAGGGGATCTGAAATCACGACCCAACACCGAATGAAATGGCCCACGGCAGATCACCTAGGGTTCCAACCCAACAACAAACCTGTGGCATCTGGGTATATTTCAAAACTGTGCACTGCCTTTCAACGCACAACTTCCAGAAGGATGAGCATGCCCTAGTTAGTGGGACAGCTAAGTTGGAATAAATCCTGAAATTGCATTCCAATCTTTGTTTAGAAGAAATGTGTGAGATTGTTCTGCTCAGCTCGAGATGAAGACTGGAAGAAATTGAAGGAATGACTCCGTAGGTAGGCGGGGATTCCGCTGAAGCACAGGGTATATTGGCCTTGTCAGGCGTGACTAATGTTCTTCAGTAGAGTGTGCTAGCGCTCAAACTGCCCACAGCTGTATTGGGCCAAGTTTCCTGACTGAAAGGGAACGATGCAGATCATACGCCATGGCCGTTTGTTACCAGATCTCAACCAAATGGAACACTTATGAGATCCTGGAGCGGCACCTCAGACAGCGTTTTCCACCACCATCAAAAAAACACCAAATCATTGAATTTCTGGTGGAAGAATGGTGTTGCATCCCTCCGATAGTTAGACACTTGTAGAATCTACGCCAAGCCACATTTAAGCTGTTCTGGTCTATTAAGGCACTATGTTGGTGTTTATTTTGGCAGTTACCTGTATATATATTGTTTATCAATCAATGAGCAGTTAGAGAAGCAGATTGTAGTTTAATCAACACACCCCATTGTTCTTACTTGATGAAATCAAATCTCCATCTCCCTCCTCGTGTCCTTCTCTCACAGTTCCACTCCGCCCTGGTGTTTTCCTGCAGTCAACCAGCCGCACAGACACCCTCTTCAGATCCAGCAGTAAGGCGCTACCAGGAGAGTTGTGACCAGGGGACTCCGGCAGGTTGGAGGGACTAGCTCTGTCCTGGTGACCACAGGAAATATTGTACATAAAAATAACATTTTATTACTTTAGTCTTTATCTCTCTATAACACTGTTCCAAAAATTGAGAATTGAGAAAAACTGTAATGGCACTTACTAATGAAGTTTGTAGTATTGACTGTCCCCATAAGACATTTTACCACTATYGCCGAGTTTACCATAGTCAAATCAAATTGTATTGGTCATACGCGCCAAATACAACAGGTGTAGTAGACCTTACAGTGAAATGCTTACAGTTGAAGTCAGAAGTTTACATAAACCAGTTAATGACTCCAACCTAAGTGTTTCAACCACTCCACACATTTCTTGTCAACAAATAATAGTTTCGGCAAGTCGGTCATCTACTTTGTGCATGACAAGTCATTTTTCCAACAATTGTTTACGGACAGATTATTTCACTGTATCACAATTCCAGTAGATCAGAAGTTTACATACACTAAGTTGACTGTGCCTTTAAACAGCTTGGAAAATTCCAGAAAATTGTCATGGCATTAGAAGCTTCTGTTAGGCTAATTGAKATCATTTGASTCAAATGGAGGTGTACCTGTGGATGTATTTCAAGGCCTACCTTCAAACTCAGTGCCTCTTTGCTTGACATCATGGGAAAATCAGAAGAAATCAATTGTAGACCTCCCCAAGTCTGGTTCATCCTTGGGAGAAATTTCCAATTGAAGGTACCACGTTCATCGGGTACAAACAATAGTATGCAAGTATAAACACCATGGGACACGCAGCCGTCATACCGCTCAGGAAGAGACGCGTTCGGTCTCCAAGAGATGAACGTACTTTGGTGCAAAAAGTGCAAATCAATCCCAGAGCAACAGCAAAGGACCTTGTGAAGATGCTGGAGGAAACAGGTACAAAAGTATCTATATCCACAGTGAAACGAGTCCTATATCGACATAACCTGAAACCCGTCAGAAGGAAGAAGCACTGCTCCAAAACCACCATAAAAAAAGCCAGACTACGGATTGCAACTGCACATGGGGATAAAGATCGTACTTTTTGGAGAATGTCCTCTGGTCTGATGAAAAAAATAGAACTGTTTGGCCATAATGACCTTCATTATGTTTGGAGGAAATAGGGGAGGCTTGCAGCCAAGAAACACCATCCCAACGGAAGCACGGGGTGGTGGCATCATGTTGTGGGGGTGCTTTGCTGCAGGGAGGGGCTGGTGCACTTCATAAAATAGATGGCATCATATGGGAAAAGTATGTGGATATATTGAAAACATCTCAAACATCAGTCAGGAAGTTAAAGCTTTGGTCGCAAATGGACAATGACCCCAAGCATACTTCCAAAGTTGTGCAAAATGGCTTAAGGACAACAAAGTCAAGGTATTGGAGTGGCCATCAAAAGCCCTGACCTCAATCCTATAGAAAATTTGTGGGCAGAACTGAAAAAGCATGTGTGAGCAAGGAGGCCTACAAACCTGACTCAGTTACACCAGCTCTGTCAGGAGGAATGGACCAAAATTCACCCAACTTCTTGTGGGAAGCTTGTGGAAGGCTACCCGAAACGTTTGACCCAAGTTAAACGATTTAAAGGCAATGCTACAAAATACTAATTGAGTATGTAAACTTCTGACCCACTGGGAATGTGATGAAAGAAAAGCTGAAATAAATCATTCTCACATTTTTTAAATAAAGTGGTGATCCTAACTCACCTAAAACAGGGAATTTTTACTCGGATTAAATGTCAGGAATTGTGAAAAACAGTTTAAATGTATTTGGCTAAGGTGTATGTAAACTTCAGACTTCAACTGTACTTACAAGCACCTAACCAACAATGCAGTTTAAAAAATACAAATAAAAAATAAAAGTAACAAGTAATTGAAGAGCAGCAGTAAAATAACAATAGTGAGACTATATACAGGGGGTACCGGTACAGGGTCAATGTGCGGGGGCACTGGTTAGTCGAGGTAATATGTACATGTAGGTAGAGTTATTAAAGTGACTATGTATAGATAACAGAGTAGCAGCGGTGTAAAAGGGGGGGTGCAAATAGTCTGGGAAGCCATTTGATTAGATGTTCAGGAGTCTTATGGCTTGGGGGAAGAAGCTGTTTAGAAGCCTCTTAGACCTAGACTTGGCGCTCCGGTACCGCTTGCCGTGCGGTAGCAGAGAGAACAGTTAATTACTAGGGTGGCTGGAGCCTTTGACAATGTTTAGGGCCTTTCTCTGACACCGCCTGGTATAGAGGTCCTGGATGTCAGGAAGCTTGGCCCCAGTGACGTACTAGGCCGTACGCACTACCCTCTGTAGTGCCTTGCTGTCGGAGGCCAAGCAGTTGCCATACTAGGCAGTGATGCAACCAGTCAGGATGCTCTCGATGGTGCAGCTGTTAAACCTTTTGAGGATCTGAGGACCCATGCCAAATCTTTCTAGTTTCCTGAGGGGGAATAGGTTTTGTTGTGCCCTCTCCACGACTGTCTTGGTATGCTTGGACCATGTTAGTTTGTTGGTGATGTGGGCACCAAGGAACTTGAAGCTCTCATCCTGCTCCACCACAGCCCTGTCGATGAGAATGGGGGCATGCTCGGTCCTCCATTTCCTGTAGCCCACAATCATCTCCTTTGTCTTGATCATGTTGAGGGAGAGGTTGTTGCCCTGGCACCACACAGCCAGGTCTCTGACCGCCGCCCTATAGGCTGTCTCGTCATTGTCGGTGATCAGACCTACCACTGTTGTGTCATCGGCAAACTTAATGATGGTGTTGGAGTCGTGCAGTCATGAGTGAACAGGGAGTACAGGAGTGGACTGAGCACGCACCCCTGAGGGGCCCGTGTTGAGGATTAGCGTGGCAGATGTGTCACCTACCCTTACCACCTGGGGGCAGTCCATCAGGAAGTCCAGGATCCAGTTGCAGAYGGAGGTGTTTAGTCTCAGGGTCCTTAGCTTATTGATGAGCTTTGAGGGCACTATGGTGTTGCACACTGAGCTGTAGTCATTGAATAGCATTCTCACGTAGGTTTTCCTTTTGTCTAGGTGGGAAAGGGCAGTGTGGAGTGCAATAGAGATTGCATCATCTGTGGATCTGTTGGGGCGGTATGCAAATTGGAGTGAGTCTAGGGTTTCTGGCATGATGGTGTTGATGTGAGCCATGACRAGCCTTTCAAAGCACTTCATGGCTACAGACGTGAGGGCTACAGGTTGGTAGTCATTTAGGCAGGTTACCTTAGTGTTCTTGGGCACAGGAACTATGTTGGTCTGCTTAAAACATGTTGGTATTACAGACTCGGACAGGGAGGTTGAAAATGTCAGTGAAGACACTTGCCAGTTGGTCAGAACATGCTCGCAGTACACATCTTGGTAATCTGTCTGGCCCTGTGGGCCTTGTGAATGTTGACCTGTTTAAAGGTCTTACTCACATCGGAGGCGGAGAGCGTGATCACACAGTCATCCGGAACAGCTGGTGCTCTCATGCATGTTTCAGTGTTATTTGCCTCGAAGCGAGCATAGAAGTAGTTTAGCTCGCCTGGAAGACCTTTGRAGTCTGTAATGGTTTGCAAGCCCTGCCACATCCGACGAGCGTCGGAGCCAGTGTAGTACGATTAGATCTTAGTCCTGTATTGATGCTTTGCCTGTTTGATGGTTCGTCGGAGGGCATAGCGGGATTTCTTATAAGGTTCTGGGTTAGAGTCCCACTCCTTGAAAGCGCAGCTCCTAGCCTTTAGCTCAGTGCGGATGTTGACTGTAACCATGGCTTCTGGTTGGGGTATGTACGTAGTCACGGGTGGGGACGACGTCGTCGATGCACTTATTGATGAAGAAAATGACTGATGTGGTGTACTCCTCATTGCCATCCTCATTGCCACAATCTGTGCTAGCAAAATAGTCCTGTAGCTTAGCATCTTGCTTCATCTAACCACTTTTTATTGACTGAGTCACTGGTGCTTCCTGCTTTCATTTTTGCTTGTAAGCAGGAATCAGGAGGATGAATTATGGTCAGATTTGCCAAATAGAGGCGAGGGAGAGCTTTGTCTCTGTGTGGAGTAAAGGTGGTCTAGATTTTTTTCCCTCTGGTTGCACATTTAACATGCTGATAGAAATTTGGTAAAACAGATTTAGGTTTCTCTGCATTAAAGTCCCCGGCCACTAGGAGCGGCCTGTCCTCTGGATGAGCATTTTCCTGTTTTGCTTATGGCGGAATACAGCCTCATTGAGTGTGGTCTTCAGTGCCAGCATCGGTATGTGGTTGTATGTAGACAGCTACCAAAAATACAGATGAAAACTCTGGGTAGATAGTGTGGTCCTAGAGCATATCATGAGGTACTCTAACTCAGGCGAGCAAACCTTGAGGCTTCCTTAGATGTCATGCACCAGCTCGTTTGTTTACAAATATACATAGTCCGTCACCCTTGTCTTACAGACGCCGCTGTCCCTATCCTGCTGATACAGCGTATAACCAGCCAGCTGTATGTTGATAATGTCGTCATTCAGCCACGACTCCGTGAAGCATAAGATATTAGTCTTGAATGTCCGTTGGTAGTTTAATCTTCCTTGTAGGTCGTTGATTTTATTTTCCAATGGTTGCACATATAGCTAGTAGAACGGAAGGCAAGAGAGGGTTTTATTCG
The DNA here is from genome assembly GCF_002910315.2 of Salvelinus sp. IW2-2015. NCBI lineage: Eukaryota > Metazoa > Chordata > Actinopteri > Salmoniformes > Salmonidae > Salvelinus > Salvelinus sp. IW2-2015. The sequence continues at coordinate 75,582 of NW_019945675.1, read as the reverse complement.
ATCGCCTACGAATTCACAGAAGGCAACCCACTTTATTCTCTGTCTTCTTTTCACGCAAATGACGGGGATTTGGGCAAGTTCCGGGAAAGCAGTATGTTCTTCATGTCGGGCTCATCGGACTCGTTAAAGGGGGAAAAAGCTAAATATTCACTGTTCTGATGTCCAGAAGTTATTTATTTTCCGTCAAAAGAGACAGTAGCAGCAACAAGTTAAAAGAAATAGACTGTAATGGCACATACTATAGAAGTTTTTAGTATAAAACTGTCCCATAAGACACTTGTACCACTATAGTCTAGTTACAAATAATGTATGTGTACTATAATAACTTTGGAAATAGTGGCATGTTTTTATCCATATTACTGTAGGGGAAGTGTTGAGGCCGGCCTTGTTTCTAGGAACCACACATACCAAATTTAAATTTCACCAAAATTATAGGAAGAGGTCATCATTTCATTTCATTTCTGTGACAGAAAGAAACCACATGAAAAAGTGTGCAAAGCAAGTTAGGTCCAAAAAAACGGAATTTGGCTGAGAGTTTCATGTGCTTGTATCTTTAAACCAAAGTGACAATTTTAAAGATTGTTCTATACATCAGTTGGGGTCTTAATAAGCGTCAATATGAGGTCCTAACTAGCATGAAATCATCACCTTGTAGCTGTGTGGGCTAATATAGTCAACATGTTTGGCCTTGGTAAGTTGAGCCAATGGCACTTTGAGCAATGGAAGTGTTTTTTCCCAGGTGTAATGCAAGGCATTATCGCTGCTGGGATATGAGGTAACAACAGGGCCTAGTCTATTGCTAAGTGTGTAAAAGTACAATGTTTGTGTTAGGTGTTAAACCTGTGTTAAATAACTGTATTGTTCCTCAAGCAAGGAAGGGGCCGATGAAAGTGTGTACTTTACTGTATCTATAGTTGGGATATTGCTTTTCAACAATAACATTTATTTTTAAAAATATTTTTTTTTAAAATAAAATCACGCGGAGGACTACTTTAAAGTGTGGGAGAGTGGGGTAAGTTTAGCAATGTTTTACATTCAGCTCTCACTACTTCAAGGGAAATAGTATTCTTTCATATTTTTCAGGCAATTTTTACGGGTATTAGCCAATTTGGACTTTATGTGTGTGTGCATCATTAGTTACCACAGCCACAAACGATGACTCTTCCTACATATTTGGTCAGACAATTTTGTGTGCAAGTTTCCATAAACAAGGGGTGGCTCAACTTTAAATTATATTTGACAATTTTTACTCCAGTAATTTATAAATAAAATAATGTACTTTTTTACTCAATACATTTTCCCTGACACCAAAAGTACTAGATACATTTCGAATGCTTAGCAGGATAGTATTTTAACACAAATATTTTACTCGAGTAAAATTTTCTCATTTTTTCATTAGTACATTTTCCACCACTGTCTAGCTAACGTTAAGCTGTTCAAATGCAACGCATGTTAGTGGACGATCAAATGTTGAAAACAGGCCTAGACATTTCAACACCAACACTGACCACAGTAGGGCTATTGCTAACAAAAGCAACCAAACTTACCCGATCCATTGTGGACGCTATTCTTTCTTCAACGTTTCTTCAAAATGTGTACGCTATAGTTACGATGTTTGTCACAGCGTTCAGATAACTATTATGGCATTTGTCGCAGGCAATTCAGTCGCAAGTCTACAACTGAAACAGCTAGATCAGAGCAATCAAACGTCTATTAAATATCAAAACTGGATTCAAAATTCAATGTAGGCTAATCTTACTTCAGTAAGATCCTGGATAAGATTTGATCTGAGAGAGTCCAGCCACAGATAGAACAATGACATAGATATTTCACTGGAGGAATAAATGTGAAGCATCCGGTTGGCGTTTCCCACTCATACAAATTGGTGGTGAGAGGAAGCCAGTGGCTGGCAGTGGGAGAAAGATGGAGCGAGATGGATTTTGGCCGACATTTTGCTCAATGTTCTATATCATGAGACATTTGATCTCAATGCAGTTTTTTGTTTCCAAAACTAAAATCTGTTACGACAGATAGGACTAACTTTGGTAGACTTTTACCGTTTGCGAAAGTTTTTAAAAAGTGCGTGTTTAGGAGTGCATCGAATTGAGTTATTGCACACGCGCACTTAAGAGTAGGGTCGTTCCCTAACCGAATATGCAAATATGCTCAGAACCAGCCAATGTTAGCTCGTGCTAGGTCCTGCCCACCTTTTGCTTGTTTCTATATTGCTCAATTTGGAAACGACAGGCTTGGTCTATCTTGGGTAGTTATAAAAAACCAGCGTGAAGTCCTTCTTCAATAGTATTTATGGCGGTCAGCAACAAACGCTAGAGGTGCATGTTGCCACCTACTGTACAATCCATTATTCTTGGTGATAGAAAAAATACCTGCAATTTAACCCTCATTAAAAACAGAACACTCCCTGCAATTTTTCGCAGTAAAATCATGTAATCCAAGTACTTCTCTGCAGCTGCCACCACAACATATTTTATGCTGACTTAAATTCAATTTCTGCACAGTACAGTTGATAGCAATGGTTATGAACACTAAGAGACCAACCTTACTGAATACATATTATTCCTAACTCACTTCGAGGGATCCTCGCCCTGTACCCATCCTCCTTCTACTACTCAAATCAAATCACATTTTATTGGTCACGTGCTCCAAATAGAAAAGCTGTAGACTTTACAGTGAAATGCTTACTTACGAGCACATTCCTAACAATGAAGGTTGAAAAAAAGTCAGATAAAATTGCTAAATAAAAAAGGGAACACATTTCACACTTCAAATATGCTGCAGCTACTCTGTTTATTTATGTCCTGATGGCCTAGTCCCTTTTACCCCTACTACATGTACATACTGCATTACCTCAATCACCTGTACCCCTGCACATTGCCTCGGTACTGCTACTCCTTGTATATAGCCTTATTATTATTTTGTTACTATGTGTGGGGCCCATTTGCACGTGTGTTTTGTGTGAGTGAGCGAATGTAGTGTGTGTGTTGGCGTGAGTGTGTGGGTAGTCTAGTGAGTGTGCATAGAGTAAGTGCAATTTTGTTGTTGTTGATATAAATAATTAAGGAGGTCGACTTTCAGTGCCTTCGGAAAGTATTCCGACCCCTTGACTTTTTCCACTTCGTTATGTAACAGCCTTATCCTAAAATAGATGAAATACATTTTCCCCCTCATTAATCTACACAAAATACTGCTTAAATGGCAAAGTGAAAAATATAATATATATATATTGTTTTGCAAATGTATAAAAATATACAACAGAAAATTAGTTATTTGCATAACTATTAGCAACTTTACTCTGAGACTCAAAATTGACGCTCAGGTGTCCATCGTTTCCATTGATCATCCTTGAGATGTTTCTACAACTTGATTGGAGTCCACCTGTGTACATTTAATTGATTGGACATGATTTGAAAGGCAGACTCTGTAGATCTCTGAAACAGGATTGTGTGGAGGCACAGATCTGGGGAAGGGTACCAAAACATTTCTGCAGCATTGAACGATCCCCAAGAACACAGTGGATGGAAGAAGTATGGAACACCAAGACTCTTCCTAGAGCTGGCCGCTCCGGCCAAACTGACCAATCAGGGGAGAAGGGCCTTGGTCAGGGAGGTGACCAAGAACCCGATGGTCACAGACAGAGCTTCAGAGTTTTCTCTGTGGAGATGGGAGAACCTTCCAGAAGGAAAACCATCTCTGCAGCACTCACCAATCAGCGCCTGTATGGTAGAGTGGCCAGACGGAAGCCATTCCTCAGTAAAAGGCACATGAAGCCCGCTTGGACCTTAGGATTCTTAAGATCCTTAGATTCCCTAAGGAATCTCAGACCATGAGAAACAAGATTCTCTGGTCTGATGAAACCAAGATTGAACTCTTTGCCCTGAATGCTAAGCGTCCACGTCTGGAGGAAACCTTACACCATCCTACGGTGATGTGTTGTTTTGGCATCATGCTGTGGGGTTGTTTTTCAGCGCAGGGCCTGGGAGACTAGTCAGGATCGAGTGAAAGATGAATGGAGCAAAAGTACAGAGAGAACCTTGATGAAAAATCTCTCCAGAGTGCTAGGACCTCAGACTGGGGCGAAGGTTCACCTTCCAACAGGACAACAACCCTAAGCACACAGCCAGACAAAGCAGGAGTGGCTTCGGGCACCAAGTCTCAATGTCCTTGAGTGGCCAGAGCTCGGATCTTGAACCCGATTTAACATCTCTGGGAGACCTGAAAAAAGCTGTGCAGCGACACTCCCCATCACAACCTAACAGAGCTTGAGAGGATCTGCAGAGAGTGGGAGAAACTCCCCAAATACAGGTGTGCCAAGCTTGTAGCATCATACCCAAGAAGACTCGAGGCTGTATTCGCTGCTGAAGGTGCTTCAATAAAGTACTGAGTAGAGGGTCTGAATACTTATGTAAAATGTGATATCATTTAAAAAGGTTTTTGCTTTGTCATCATAAGGTATTGTGTGTAGATTGATGAGGGTAAGAAACATTTCATACATTTTAGAATAAGGCTGTAATGTAACAAAATGTGGAAAATGTCAAGGGTCTGAATACTTTCCGAATGCACTGTAAATAGTCTGGGTAGTCTTGATTAACTGTTTAGCAGTCTTATGGCTTAGGGTTAGAAGCTGTTCAGGAACCTTTTGGTCCCAGACTTGCACTCCGGTACCGCTTGCCGTGAGGTAGTAGAGGAACAGTATGACTTGGGTGGCTGGAGCCTGACCATTTTAAGGCCTTCCTCTGACATGGCCTGGTATAGAGGTCCTGGATGGCAGGGAGTTCGGCCCTGATGATGTACTGTGCCGTATGCATTACCCTCTGTAGCGCCTTGCGGTTGAATGCCAAGCAGTTGCCATACCGCTGATCGCAGCTGGATGCAGCCTGTCAAGAGGTCTCGATGGAGCAGCTGTACAATTTTGAGGATCTTTCAGCCTCCTGAGGGGTAAGAGGCGTTGTTGTGCCCTCTTCACGACTGACGAACTTGAAGCTCTCGACCCGCTCCACTACAGCCCCGTTGATGCGTTCGGCCCTCAGTTTCCTGTAGCCCACGATAAACTATTTGTCTTGGCCCGTTGAGGGAGTGGTTGTTGTCCTGGCATCACACTGCCAGGTCTCTGACCTCTTCCCTATAGGCTGTCGAGAGAAAAGAAAAGATCTACCACCGTTGTGTCATCTGCAAACTTAATGATGGTGTTGGAGTCGTGCGCGGCCACTCAGTCGTGGGTGAACAGAGGGGACTGAGCACACACCCATGAGGAGCTCCCGTGTTGAGGGTCAGCGTGGCAGATGTGGTTGTTATATTTATTACATTTGTATTTAACTGTATTTAACTAGGCAAGTCAGTTAAGACAAATTCATATTTACAATATGGCCTACACCGGCCAAACCCAGACGACGCTGGACCAATTGTGTGCCGCCCTATGGGACTCCCAATCACGGCCAGTTGTGATAGAGCCTGGAATCGAACCAGGGTCTATAGTGACGCCTCTAGCACTGAGATGCAGTGCCTTAGACGCTGCGACACTCGGGAGCCTACACTTGCCACCTGGGGGTGGCCCGTCAGAACGTCCAGAATCCAGTTGCAGAGGGAGGTGTTCAATCCCAGGGTCCTTAGCTTAGTGTTGAGCTTGGAGGGCACTATGCCCGTGTGCACACTGAGCTCTAGTCAATGAACAGCATTCTCAAGTAGGTTAATCAGCTTCTTGATATGCCACACCTGTCAGGTGGATGCACTATCTTGGCAAAGGAGAAATGCTCACTGATAGGCATGTAAACAAATTTGTGCACAAAAATTATGTGTGCGCATGTAACATTTCTGGGATCTTTTATTTCAGCACATGAAACATGGGAACAATACTTTACTTTTTGCGTTTATATTGTTTTTCATGGATATAATTATGTGATGCATAATTTATTACAGTTTTAGGAGCATTTTAATCAATTTAGTGAATAAATAATTATAGGTGGAAAAATAAGCAGAAGTTGTACAGAAGATAATGGATTAAATTTATTGATCAATTGAATACACACCTACTACTGTTGAAACATTATTCTACATTTATTTTACCTTTATTTAACTAGGCAAGTCAGTTAAGAACAAATTCTTATTTACAATGACGGCCTACACCGGCCAAACTCGGACAACGCTTGGCCAATTGTGCGCCGCCCTATGGGACTCCCAATCACYGCCGGTTGTGATACAGTCTGGATTCGAACCAGGTTGTCTGTAGTGATGCCTCGTGGTCGAAGACTGAGATGGTCTTAGACCACTGCGCCACTTGGGACTTTATTTAATAATAATAATAGTGTTACAAGTATATGAAAGAAGTCAATTATCAACCCCCCCCCCCACACACAGGTTCATTATGACATCTTCTATGATGACAATGATCCATATAAAATCACAATATGTGATATTACATAGACACAGGGGAGACCTGATCCTAGATCAGAGATGCATATTATGCTCCAGAGGTTACCATGGTGATCAGACTAAGCGATAAGGGAATTATATGCTTAATGGTAATGATTAAAATATTCCACCCTGAAACCATATAATTGTATGACATTTATTAGAATCATAAAACTATAATCTGATGATGTGTCTAGTTTRAGTCAGAATTAGAACAAGGACCTTTTGTTCCTTTTTAGTATGTAAGCAGGGTGCAAGTGGGAAACAAATGATAAGAGGAGCTATCGACAGATTGTGCTCCTTACAGGACATTCTGTCTCCACCCGTGGAGGGGAGAAACTGTTAGGCTTGCAGAAAATTATGAAACATGTTGCAGATTAAAGAAACAATGTACTGATCTGTGTAGTGGAAAAACACTGACTGTCTGAGCAAGGCGTGGTTAAGATTTTAACTTGTTTGTGTGTGTTAATAAAGCTGTGTTTGCATTTTTTGATTTTAGAGCGCTCTCGTGAATAAACATTCTGACTATTGTAAGCTGGGACTCTTGTCTGTTCATTCAACCAGAATCTTACAAACTCTGGTTGCAGACTGAGTAGTTTAATTGAAGTTCAGTTTAAGAACATTGAGAACAAAATCTCGTAACACTAAGTCAACTGTTTAAGAATGGTAGATGGCTATGACTGTTGACTAGATGTTTTCTATTTCACATGTATTTAGGGATCTGGAACTGGATAGGAGGGAGATGGAAATATGGCACATTGTTTGTTCTGGTGTTTTTCTCATTGGCCCTAAATGAGAAAAGCTCTTTCCACATGGACAGACATAAGGTTTCTCTCCAGTGTGTGTTCGCTGGTGTGAATTCAGTGTCCTGATTGACTGAATCTCTTCCCACACTGATCACAGCTATAAGGCTTCTCTCCAGTGTGTGTTCGCTGGTGTTATTCAGGTGTTCTGATAGAGCAAAGCTCTTCCCAACTGATCACAGTTAAGGTTCTCTCAGTGTGTGTTTCGCTGGTGTCTATTCAGGTGTTCTGATAGAGCAAAGCTCTTCCCACACTGATCACAGGTGTAAGGCTTCTCTCCAGTGTGTGTTCGCTGGTGTCTATTCAGGGTGGAAGCTAGAGCAAAGCTCTTACCACATACACAACTAAGTTCTCTCTCCAGTGTGTGTTCGATGGTGTCTAGTCAGGGAGGAAGTCGAGCACAGCTCTTCCACATGATAAAGTTGTAAGGCTTTTCTCCGTGTGTGTTCGCTGGTGTGTAGTCAGGGTGGAAGCTAGAGCAAAGTTTTCCACACTGATCACAGCTATAAGGCTTCACTCCAGTGTGTGTTTCTGGTGTGTAGTCAGCTCTCCTGACCGAGCAAAGCATTTCCACACTGATCACAGTTATAAGGTTTCTCTCCACTGTGTATGCGCTGGTGTATGTTAGTTTTTCTGAAACGAAAAGCTCTTTCACACTGATGAACAGCTATAAGGCTTCTCTCCAGTGTGTACACGCTGGTGTATGGTTAGGGCTCCTGCACTAACAAAACCTTTCCACAATCAAGGCAGGGGTAAGGCTTCTCCCCTGTATGAATTCTCAGATGAAATTTTAAGGTTGTGAGAAGCAGTGAAACTCTTTCCCACACTGTGAGCATCTGTAAGGTTTCTCTTCCTGTAATGGTTCTTCTGTGTACTTTAAGACCCCCTGGACAAGTGGAACTCTTCCCACACTGAGAGCAGCTATACGGTTTCTCTCCTGTATGGATGTTCAGATGAGATTGTGTTAAATGCAGCAAAAGTCTTTCCACACTGAGAGCAGTAGTACAGTTTCTCTCCTGTATGGATTCTTAGATGATATTTTAAGGTGTTAGATGCAGCAAAAGAGTTCCCACATTGAGGGCAGCGGTATGGTTTCCCTCCGGTGTGACTCCGCTGGTGAATTAAGGACATTTGTGTAGTGAACCTCTTCCCAAAGTCAGAGCAGTAGTAGTGAGATTTATTCCCTGTACGTCTCTGCTGGGGTTTCTTGAGATGTTCTGATCGGGAGAGATTATTCTCTGTCTCGTCAGCATCATGATGTTGTTGAGGCTCCCCAGATGATAAGTCCCCCCCACTGAGAGAACGACGGTTATGGGTGTCCCCTGTGAAACAAAGACATTAAATAACTAGGTTTTGGAAATATGGGTCCCTAAACAAATATTATCATAAATATACAGTATATTTTGTATCTATCAATTAACAGAAGTTGCAGAAGCAGATTGTAGTCTAATCCACATACACCATTGTTCTTACTTGATGAAATCAAATCTCCATCTCCCTCCTTCTCGTGTCCCCCTCTCGAAGCTACTGGGAGAGTTACAACCCGGGCACTCCGGCAGGGTGGAGGGGGACGAGCTATCTCTGTCCTGGTGAACGCAGGAGGTATTGTACATATAAAATAATTTCAGCACTTTGGAAGTGGTATATATATTTTTTACTCTTAGTACAAATGTCAAAACTGATAACACTTGTAATGGCCCCTGTCTTATGTTCAGAACCTTTGATTGAGCATTCAGTGGAGTTGAACACATCTTTCACCCCTGAGTTAGTCTTGATTAACCCAGAACTAAAGTCTCACGTAATTGGTCAGCCGCTCGACGAAGTTCTGGGTTCATATGTGTTAGGAGGAGAGATTAGGAGATGCTAGAACGAGGAGCAGAACCAGAATGTGGAGCTCCACCCTCTCAAGATACGGGCCTTGACACACTGCCGGGACTTGAGGTAGCCTATACAAACAGTCTAATAAATATTTAGGCAGGAATTAAGAAACATTAGTAAAAGAAAAACATTCAAGAGTCAAAATAACAGAATAGCATATTCTGAGTTTAAAGGTAGACTCTGCGATATGACGTAGGCTAGATGCACAAAGTAAACAGCCTAGTGGGTGAATTGCCGCAATTACCCAGAGCATTGAAGCGTGAGGCTAAACTTCCCAACTGTTTTGGTCCTGTGGCAACCATGCTGGAACAGCGTGAAGCATACCCTTTGCACATGCACAGATACTGTGTGTGACAGTGTGACAGCAAAGTCTTGCATCTCACTCATTGCAATATTTGCTGCTTGTGGCGTCATTTTGCTGAGTCTACTTTAATGTAGCCTATTTTACAGTGGCTATGCAATTTAGTAGACAAGACACTTATGTTCCCTTGTCAAGACATCTATTTTAAAGTAAGCAGTTACAAAAGTAAGAGTTAAAAACACAAATTGTTTGAAGTAAGAAGTAGGTATTGGTCTGAAGCCGAAAAAGATAGGAAATTCACGCACCACAATGCCTACTCCACCCATGCTCTACCAAGGTTTTACAGCCCACAGTATTGCTCTACTACAGTAGCTTTGTTGGTCTTTATTTTTTTAAATGTGTATGCAGGTTGCTTAGGATTCAAACCTTGTGAATTTCCTTTTTTCCAGCTTCAGACCAATGCCTACTTCTCACTTTAAACTTTTTTTTTTTGAATTCCCTGGTTTTTACACTGGAAGGTGTTTTTCTTTTAAAAAGGTGCATTATATACAACATTTCATTACATTAACCAAATCTGCCATTGGCAGTGCTACTGTAAACTTTAATTTGGCCTCTGCTTGCATAACTGCGCATAGTGTAACAGTTTAACTTTAGTCCGTCCCCTCGCCCCGCGGCGCGAACCAGGGACCTTCTGCACACATCAACAACAGTCACCCACGCAGCATCGTTACCCATCGCTCCACAAAAGCCGCAGCCCTTGCAGAGCAAGGGGAACCACTACTTCAAGGTCTCAGAGCAAGTGACGTCACCGACTGAAAGGCTGCTAGCGCGCACCACCGCTAACTAGCTAGCCATTTCACATCGGTTACATAGGCTAGGTGTAATTATTTCTCCATGGTATTGACTTTATCTGCTCGTTGCACACTGACTTACTTGTATTAATCCCCTTACAAAAAACATTGCATTCAGAGTGCAACTGCAGTATGTTTCAAACACTGTGTCCAAAATACGTTTTTTTACTGCAGTAATTTTGCAGTGTAACTGCAGTTACAGTGCAGTACACCGCAGTTATTCTGCAATTACTGCTCCAGAAATCACAGTCGACTGTCTGCAGTTACAAAACAGCAATCATTGTTTTGTAAGGGTTTGTGTGAGATAGGCTAGAAGGTTACTTTGTTTTAGGACAAAATATCCAACAAGTTAATTACCGCCATGGTTTACTTTGTCCAGCTTTAATTACCGCCATGGTTTATTTTGTCCAGCTGTTCAAATGTAACGCATTGATGTGGAAGATCAAAGATTATGAAATCTAGACCAAGACATTTTATACAGTAGAGCTATAGGCTACTGTTAGTTAACCAAACTCACCTTTTTATGCCACACAGCAGAGATATAATGTTAAAAGTTAACTGAACGTATAATTGTATACAGCTGAGCTATTCACTACTGTTAAAAGGCAGCCAAACTTACCAAATCCATCAAGGAAGCTACTTTTTTCACATGACAAGAAATGTGTAGGCAACAGTTCTTCCTTTGTCATAGCGTTCAGATAAAGATTATACCAGAGCAATCAAACATCTAATTAAATATCAGAACAGGATTTAAATTGTGACAAATAAACGTCTCATGTAGGCTGACCTTACTTCAGAAAAAATTATTTGCAAAGAGTTTACCTGATCTATAAGTCAAGAAAACGTTCAACAACACCCTTTTCAAGAATCCTGTTGTCTGCTACCGCCAACTTTTACTCAAGAGCTACTTGGAACACAACGTACTCTTCTTCTTCTTCGATGGGGTTTAACTGCGGTTGGTATCCAATGTAATGGCGCATTATCGCCACCAGCTGGTAGAGTATAAAAAAAAAACGTGGGACATGGGATAAACGACATCACACCAAATAAAACACGTCAACTAAGAACCAATCCCACTTATTCAATCACAGTCCACTCAAATACATCCATACACAGGCTCAGGGTTCTGTGATGGCAGTACATTCACTGACAGGATTTCTTGCACAGACTCGGCACAGCCCCCCCAGGAGAGTTTCACTGATTCCCAGGTTGCTAAAGACTACAAGCGTGATGACAAATGACCCAATGGGTCATGATACTTTTCTGGCCCAAAAATGTGGGGGTGCAAAACATACATTTGCAACCTTACTTTCAAAGTGGGAATGCAGCTGATTAATTTGCTCAATTGCTCAGGCGCCTTAATTACAGTAAACAAAGCAATAAATGTGACAGACACAAGAGGGGAAAAAAACTGTCTTGATTTTTTGTCTTGAATTCTACTTTCACGACAGCCATGAAACTAAGACATAGGCCTTGAGGAATGGAACTAGCCTGGATGCCAGTCGCTTTCTGCTCTCTTACCAACACCTTGTGGAATTGTGTATGTCAAATGTTTGGCTTGACAATGAGTTGAAAGAGCACCAGCAGATCTGGGACCAGGCTAGAATGGATCTATAGACTGATGATGATTTGGTATTTGGTATTTTATTAGAATCCCCATTAGCTGTTGCAAAAGCAGCACTACTCTTCCTGGGGTCCATGATGGTGTTACTACTGGTGTACGGACCAACCCATCTCACCTAGTCAACTCTCAACTCATATCAATTGTCTATATAGCTTAGCCATTGGTTATTGTTGTCCTTTCTCTTTGGCAAATGGCCAACTGCATAAAGATGGCAGAATTCAGATATGGCAGAATTGTTTTAGCACTATCCACTGTGTTTCAAAACTATGGCGCGCGACATGTTTTAGTGTGCCATTAATCGCGCAACTACCTTTTAGGAATTTCAATGGCCCTGCCTTGAAGCTAAAATGGGATCATTGATATTGTGCGAATGACAAAAGCAATGTACAATACGGCAAACACAGCGAAAACGAGGAATTTGTGATAAGTACATCTTTACGCACCCGTCACTATTTAGAAAAGCCGCATGGACTGGTTGAGACTTATGCTCCACAGAGAGCGAGAGAGGAGCGGGTAAGTAACTCCACAATCTGGCTGCAGTGGATTACTTTAAAGTTGGGGTGTCTAAAATACGATGGCAGCAGGGTATGTGCAAAGTTTTAGACTGTTCCAATAAACCATTGCATTACTGTTCAAAATGTTGTATCAAGTCTGCCCAAATGTGTCTAATTGGTTTATTGATACARTTTCAAGTACATAACTGTGCACTCRKCTCAAAGAATAGCATGGTATTCTTTCACTGTTACTGTAAATTGMYCAGTGCAGMTAGATTAACAGGAATTTAAGCTTTCTGGCCATATCAGATATGTCTATGTCCTGGGATATCTTCTTGTTACTTAAAACGTCATGCTAATCATATTAGCTCAACCGTCCCATTGGGGGACACCGATCCCATAGAGGTTAAAGTTGTGACTGAAATGGCCTATATTCCCTATATAGTGCAAAAATATGAGTATTTTTCTTAGTGCACTATACAGAGAATATGATGCCATTTCAGAAACATACTCATATTGGTAAATAAGAAATACTAGGGGAAAAGTCTCTCTTCTTGCAGAATGTGAAAAACTTAAAAGGCAGGCAGAGCGAGAGAAAAACTAGAATTGTCCCTTTTAGTGACTCAGGAGAATCAGGGCGGTGTATGTATCAAGTGTCTCAGAGAATGAGTACTGATCTAGGATCAGGTCCTGCCTGTGTGATCTTATTTATTGCGATCTAAAAGGCCAAACTGATCCTAAGTCAGCACTCCTGCTTTGAGARGCTTGATACATGGCCCCYGAAGGAGAGGAGAGGGTACAGCAGTAGTAAAACCAYGTCAAATGATCTTGAAACATGTTGATAACATTCATACATTATTATGTGAGATGTGCCAATCTGTAACCGTCCTGTTGCAATGTCTGTACACCTTGAACACCTGTACAGATAACCATCTCTTACATGTAATAAAATAGACCTGCATTAGATGGTGTAGGTAGACCGGTGACAATCACAGCTTCATGACAGATATAGTATAGACATGTAGTTGAATTGAAAGGCGCTCTTGCATTTAAACATACAGGGCTGGTTTCCCAGACACAGAATAAGTCCTGGTCTCAAAACCTATTTTAATGGTGATTCTCTATTGAAAGTGTTTGTTAGTCCAGGACTATGATTCATCTGTGTCCAGGAAAACCGTCCAGAAGAGATATTATGACCAAACCAGTTTGGCTGTGGCTTCACCTGGGTGGCGTCCCAAATGCTCTATGGGCCCTGATCGAAAGTAGTCTACTATAAAGGGCCCATTGGGTTCTAGTCAAGTAGTGCACTATAAAAGGGAATAGGGTGCCATTTTAGGATGCAAATCTCTTTCTTCTATTCATCCCTCTTTTCTCTCCCTCCGTCACATTCCACTCATTGTATTGCTGGTTAAATGAAACGTGAGCAAAGCTACTGTATGAATCATTACATGGSCTAGACAGTAATGTATAATGCTTTATAGCGTCCTTTATAATGCATTATAATACACTAATAATGTTTTGTTACCAACTGACCCTTGAGTTTCCAGGGACAGACACAAACAGGGATCCTGGGTCACGTTCATTAGGGCACTTAACGGAAAAGGTTATGCAATGAAAAACGTTAATGAGCGTGTCTTATTAGACAAGTCGGACAAGTGGGCGGCAGGTAGCCTTGTGGTTAGAGCCAGTAACCGAAAGGTTGCTAGATCGAATCCCCGAGCTGATAAGGTAAAATCTGTCGTTCTGCCCCTGAACAAGGCAGTTCCTCGGTAGGCTTTCATTGTAAATAAGAATTTGTTCTTAACTGACTTGCCTAGTTAAATATATATATAATTGTAAAGTCCAGATAGTCTCACCCTCATTTCAGTACTTCCCCCCCTATTCATACCTAATGACACGACCCTCAGGATCTATGCTGTAACAGATCCATTACATTAACATTACAAACAGTGTTCTCCGCCTTATATTTAGTCATGTAGACCCAACACAGGGGTGACCTGAAACGTAAATGCAGGTAAGTAGATGTATTTTCAACATCGATCTATAGGTGGTGCTACTAACAGGCTCCTACAACGCTTGGCTGAAATGGCACTCTTACAGATTTGTTCAGTACAAAAAAATGTGTTCCAATTTTCACGCTTACCCTATATATATAATTTAGAGCTTCTCAACTGGCCTAATAATTCAATAGAGGAAGTGCATTTTGAACAGATGTGGAGGTCTTCATTGACCAGAGAGAGGACCCTTACAAAAAGATTGCCGTTAGAGTGCAGTATAACTGCAGTATGCTGAAATACTGTGTCCAAAATAACCTTTTTTTTTTTTTACTACAGTTCACTGATCATTATCTGCATTATGCATCCAAAATACCACAGTTGACTGCAGTTACTGCACTTTTACTGCAGTTTAAAGACGGCAACCTTTTTTTGTAAGGGGAGGAGTAACTAACGTTACAAAGAACTGTGAAACAGACACATAACAGTGTTACCAAGTTGTAAGCAGAGCCATATATATTATAACATACATTTCAACAGGGCTCTGGTTCTAATGATCTGTTATGTAAGGGAAATCAACCAGAGGCTATGCGTTCTATGGAAAATAATGAACGATGTGGGAGGTGTTCCAGCTGACCTTCCACTTTTCCAGAGTATGCATAGAGCCCCAAGTTGATTATCCTTTTATACCAGGGCTATAATTGAACACATTTGCTGCTAGAAATGTGTTAATTTGCCAGTAGAAATGTGTTTAACATCCACTGAAGTAGCAAGTTTACTAGACAGCGACAGTGGTTGCCTTGGTAACCAAACAAACAACATGCTAGTTTAGCTAACCAAACCTTCAGTCCTAGCTCGCCATTATGAAAATAAAATTCAAACATGCCAATAATGTTTTCAATTGAACTTTTGCTTTCAAAAGCAGCTCAAACATATATGTAAGAACAACTATAGCCTTTCTACCGTGCAAATATACCGTGAGTTATACGGAAATAATGCACGCTCTAGAATGCCCTTCAAGCCAATCAGAAAACATATTCAACAATGTTATGGTATAACATCATAATAATACCTTTTTTATCCCTGAACTAAACATCAGCAAGACCGTCCACCTTCCTGTGGTTTTGTCATGGGGCACAGTAAGTTTCACAGCACCCCACCCCTATTCCTCTGTCATTTGTAAAGGGCGGGGGTTTGTCTCCATCTTTGAACCCCAGCAGCTTCCTGTGGGGCGGTCATCAGACGTTATTCAATGGCTCCAGGGAAGCGCTGTAACACTGTTCTAGAAGATCCAACCAGCCAATGAGCAAGCAGATGGAGGACCAAAGCAGCCAACGAGAGAGCAGCAATGAGACCAAGTCTGTAATTTTTTTCTTGTTTCTTCTTTTTCCGTTTCCCCAAATGACTTGTCGCTAATGAACGTCAATGATGATTTGAGCAAATAAGTTATTAATAATTGTCATAAGTGTAGATGTTATATATCTCTAATACATCTATATTATCAGTCACATACTGCTTGGTTGTGGTCCTCTCAGGACTCTGTCATCATTCCTACAGCTATCTCTCTGTCTCTCTCCGGAGTAATAATACAAAGTAAGAGAAGGAACCATTTAAGGTGTTTGTCTGCATCCCAAATGGCACCTGTTCCCTATGTTTTCCACTATTGTTGACCAGGGCACATAGGGAATAGGCTGTCATTTGGGATGTAGATGTTGTGTCACTACGATACGAGGCATTGGCTCATACAGGGTCATCAGGTGCTGTTGATCCCAGGTCTGAACACCTGGTAGTCATACTAGGAGAGGAGGTAAACACCCTCCTGTCATGGAGAAGACCCCTTCAATCCTTCTTTCACTGCCTCTCTCCATCGTCACTGCTCCCTGTGAGACAAGAGAAGAGGATTCGTTAGCGCAGATGTGACATTTTCCCTTTTCACACTATCTGTCGACCTAACCTGTACTGTGCTGCTCTTTCTTTTGACAGTACATTGTCCACTCCAGCAGCTATGGTGGAGCATAACCACACCAGCTCAGTACAGCTAGCTGGGCTCAGTATTGTGAACAAGGCACTACGTCAACCCAGTACAGCTAGCTGGGTAGTATTGTGAACAAGGCACTACGTAACCAGCCATACAGTAGGCTGGGAACAGTATTGTGAACAGGCACTACGTACAGCTAATCAGCTAGTCTCAGTATAACAAGCACTACGTAACCAGTCAACCCAGTACAGCTAGGCTGGGCAGTATTGTGAACAGGACACTAGTGACTACTACAGTACTACAGTACCAGGGGAGTGTTAACAGGACACTAGTGACTACTACAGTACTACAGTACAGGGAGGTTAACAGGACACTAGTGACTACTACAGTACCAGGGTGTGTTCACCAGGACTGACCTCCAGAGTTCATGTCTGGATTGGGGACGTGTGTGATGAGGAAGCGGGAGCGGGACACGCTGAAACGGGAGAACTGTGATGCTGCTGTTACTGCTACCGGCTTGTCCTCGGGAGGCTTGGCAGCAGGGACCGGGATGGGATCGGAGACCGGTGGCTCAGCTGTAGACGGGCTGGACAACGGGCTGGTCATCAATGGGATGTCATCCTCCCACTCAAACCCACCACCTGAATATGCGCGCACACACAACACACACACACGACACACACACACACACACACACACACCACACACACAGAGGAGAGGGGGTTAGAACTGATACAGTATACCTGATATAGCTTGTGGATTCCCTCAGGGATCCATTCTTAACCCTCTTGGTCTCGTACTGTTCTTGTATCCCTCAGGGATCCATTCTTAACCTCTTGGTCTCGTACTGTTCTTGTATCCCTAGGGATCCATTTAACCCTCTTGGTCTCGTACTGTTCTTGTATCCCTCAGGGACCCATTGTTAACCCTGTTGGCTCTTACTGTTCTTGTATCCCTCAGGGATCCATTCTTAACACTCTTGGTCTCTAACTGTTCTTATAACTGAAAGTATTTTTCACTCTTACCGTCTTCTGACATGTTGCAATCAGAGTCCTCTGAGGCGTGTGGTGCCCTGTCCGGGGGTGGAGGTGGTGGCCCATGGTGGGGTGGTGGTGGTGGTCGGTTGGGGGTTCTCCCCGCCCGAGGCCTGGCCGCTGGACTCTGCTCCTGGGGGAAACGTGAAGTCAGCCAGCTCTCCTGTGGGGCTCTCCTGGAGGTGAAAGAGAAATCAGTCAGAAAGTCTCAAATACATCTACCAGTACAGAAAACAATAATTCAACTGGTCCAACTTTAAACACCACTTTTATGTTGTGTGACTGCTTATAAATGATTTGTGATGCATCTATGCAGTGGTTATAAAGACTATGAATGCTCTATAATGCCTGGTGCCTTTTTAAAATCCAGAATGAAGTATTGCCATTGGTTGACCATAGTGATGTCACTATGCTTGCAGAGTGACTGACCTGGTCGAACAGGAAGACGGTGACGTCATCAAAGAAGGACACGGCTTTCTTCTTCCTGTCTAGCTTGTCACAGAAGGACTGTGTGAGGAGCGTAGGCATCTTGAGGAGGCTGCGGAGGTTTCTGGCCCCACTACTATCGCTCACCACCACCGGCACCCCCATCACCTATCAAGTCAAGTGAGTCAGTCACAACACACTTCACACCAGTGTGTCTTAATCCTGGTCCTGGGACCCAAAGTGGAGCACATTGTAGTTTTTACCCTAGCATTAACACACCTGATTCCACTATTCATGATGAGTTGATGAGTTGAATTAACTGTGTTAGTACTTGGCCAGAAACACATAATGTTCCTCAGGTTGGGAAACACTGCTTTCATGATTAAAGCTCCAATCTACAGGGCGAAACGCCCACCTCTGTTTCACAGGAGGCTGCTGAGGGGAGGCGGCTCATAATATGTCTGAAACCGAGCAAATGGATGGACCAAACATGGAATCATGTGTTTGATGTATTTGATACTATTCCACTTATTTGCTCCAGCCATTACCACGAGCCTGTCCTCCAAATAAGTGACACCAGACTCCTGTGGCCGGTTTGTGATACTACAACAAAAATACATGACTTCATGTCGACATCATGCACATCATTGCATGCCAGATAGAACGCAGAGTATATACTACCATTCTGTTTTACCACGACGCTGGATGCTCATTTCCTCTGAACTAAAACGATAAGAAATGCGCCTGGGGTGACCAGTGGCGCTGCTGCTCCTATTGCGGACTCAGGTTTAAAATAGAATAAAATCATGTAGGAAAATGGGGAACGTGAATATAACCAATATATAACCAACCTCCCCTCACTGTCCTCCTCGCTCAGCTCCTCCTGAGGTTGTAGCTCCGCAGCTCCCCTCTGACTCACTGTCGTCTGACTCCTCCCCCTCTGTTAGAGGAGCTCGCCTCTCCACCTCCCGACACAGCTCCTGGAGTGAGGGGGAGCAGGAGAGGAGCGATGGAGATGAGGTGAGGAAGCCAACAGGACCGTTCTGGTGTCTGCTGTAGCCAGCCTTCTCCTCTTCGTTCTCCTCCTCTAACTCCTCATACTCCTCCTCTTCTCCTCCTCTCTCTCCATTCTCTCCATCCTCGTCGACCTGATTAAACTCTGGCATGTCCTCCTCAGTAGATCCCTGCTCTCCCTCCCCGTCCTCCTCCTTCTCTTTCATCACCTCCTCTCTGTAGTCTATGGTAGAGTCGGAGCCCAGGGACTGGATGGGGGAGTAGTCATCGTCTGAGGCCCTGTGATGGTTCTCCTGGTCAGGGTGTCTGGCTGAAGCCTCCTGCACTGTGGAGGAACCCTCAGACACCATGGTGGAGCTGCACCCAGATGCCGGCTCCTCGCCGCTGTGCTCAGACTCCAGGCCTACAGCATCGTCAGGGGCGGACTCTTTGGCCAGCAGCCCCCCATCTGAGGGGGGAAGGGGCCAGCATGGAGAGGCGCGGGCCGGGGTCCGAGGAGGGAGAGGAACCTGTGGTAGTGTCAAACACCACCACTCCATTTGTATTTGTGTTTGTGTTTCCTGTCAGGTCTGTCAGGTCACGGTAACCGTCCTCTCTCTCCATCTGTGGTTGGAGGTCATCTCTCCTCGCCGACCTTATCCTCTGTTTCGAGGCTGTGTGCCCCACAAAGCCTTCTTATCTCCTGGACTGGAGAAGAAGTTACTCCCTTCATCCTGGGGACCCTCTCATTCTCCGCGTCGTAGTCAGAGAAGTAGGCAGAGTCCATTAACGGATTCTTGTCACTTAGTCCCTTTAGCTGCAGCTCAGTGCAGCCAGAGGAGGAAGAGGTACACAGAGTGACCCCAACCCCATCACCCAGGTCCACTTGCTGAAGGACCATCTGGTCCGACCTCGCCCAGGCTACCCCACCGCGGGCCAGGTGGCTCCCACTGAGGACTGGGTGTTGTTGCTCGTTTCCTTCGCAGTCCAATAGGAACTCCCCATTCCCACCTCCCTCCTTTAGGATGAACTCTGGGCTTTCATTGTTCTCTGTGTCGTAGCCACTGTCCAGGGACTTGGGGAGGAGAGATGAGGAGGTGAAAGAAGAGGAGGTGAAAGAGGAGGAGAGGGAGGAGAGGGATGGAGAAAGACGTCATCAAGGCTGAAGGCCTCACAGGGGCTGCAGTGGTAACCGACAACGACAGCGACAGCATGTTCAGGGTGTCCACGGAGTCGGGGGTTCCCACCGGGTTCTGCAGGGAGCCGTGGGGGTGGTGGCGGGGCTTAGATCGTCTCCGACCTCGTCAGCATAGTCCAGGGAGTAGTCGGCCAAAATTCCAGAAGTGATATCTGTTATGTCATCGTCCTCATCGTCGTAACTACAGTTGCTGATGTCCACTAGGCTGATGCTGGAATGACCGGCCATCTCCAACCCTCTGTCCACCCTCTGCTAGCCTCAACACAGGACCCGACCGGCTCCAGCAGTACCCTTCAGGGTGGGCCAACCCCATCCCCAGCCTCCTCTCCCCCACACCACCAGACATCACCTCCGCTGGACCTCTAATGTCTTTAACATGTGAAGGTATCTCCCAAACATTACCCCCCTGTTTCTCTGTCAGGACTGCCTTAGTGCTGAGGCCTGTGCGATTGTCAAGCTCCATGTATGTGGACGGGGATTGGATATAGCCTGGTTCTYGGATCATCTTGGGATCAGAGAATTGCCTCTCTCCTGTAATCAGAGATGGGTTTTTACTGTGTCCCTCTACAGACACCGTAGTTGTAGTTTTGGTGGTGGGGACGCTGTCCTTTACACTACCTTTGAGGTTAACACACTTGACAGCAACAGAAGAGCTGGAGAGAGAGTCAACAGCATCACCTCTTAGATGATCTAGGGTAGAGTGGTCTGAGAGACACACAGGTTTATCTCTAGCTCCGTGACACAGGTGACTATATGTAGTAGCACTACTGCCCTCACTGGGTCTGCTAGAGGAAGAGAGGACAGCGCTCTCTCCCCCTGTGGCCTCCATATAGCTGAAGGCTCTGGAGCTGTGCTGCTGGCACATGTTGCTACTGTTACACGAGCCTGTTACAGTAGAGGAGTGTGTRGTGGTGTTGGTGTAATGGAGGTCCAGACAGCTGTCCTGTGATTGGCCCGTCTGCCTAAGGTCAAAAGTCATGCTGTTGTTATTGGCRGAGTGGTTGGAGGTCCAGTTGGTGGCTTCTTTCTCAGAGAAGAGATCACCATCGTCGATGTCCCGAGTGTCACTTTCTCCTCTCCTCCTGCCCCCCACCAAAAGTCCCCCGTCCCCTGTCTCCACGTCGATGCTAATATGGTTAGCCATGGGTAGAGTCTTTCTGAGGGGACCCATCATGTCATAGTAGCCTTCACTAACCGTCCTCCTGGCTGTGGTGGTGAAGCCTTGGCTAGCCTCGAGGTAGGGGTCACAGTGTCCCAGACTAGGGCTACTCAGGCACTGGGAGTGGGAGGACCCCACCCCCAGAGGGGTTTCCAGCCTCCCCATTGGATGATGCAGGTTCAGCTGGGACATTATGGGCGTGTCCTCTGGTGATTGGCAACACGTCTCTCGAATGGGCGACTGTTCACAGTAGAAAGCCTGTCTCTGATTGGGTGAGAAGTACTGGTGGGACCGCCCCAGCTCCACGGGACTGGCTGTGCTGGCTGTCTGTCTCAGGAGAGGCTCCATGGTCAGGGACACGGCCGGGCTATTGTCAGAGTCATAGGTACTGTGTTTACCCCCACTGCTGTCGCCTGCTGCTGCTGACCAGTAGGCACTGGGCTGGGACTGGGACTGGGACTGGGGCTGTGGGGTTCTGCTCCCTGAGGAGAGGCTGCCATCCTCAGCCGCCAACCCGGGGCTGTAGTCAACCACACTATCATCCAGGTTGATATTACACCCCACCGGCTCCTCAATACGGATGTAGTACTCACTGCCGACGGAAGGGCTGTGAGCGCTCAACACCGGCACCACCCCGACCCCCGACCCCGACCCCGATCCGGAGTGGTCGGACTCGTAGTAGGATGGGGAGACCCCCAGAGCAAGCCCTCCACCCCCTCCGTCCCCTTTACAGCTGCCCGAGGTGGAGGTGTTCCCGACGGGGTAGTATACGTCCTGGTAGTGAGGGTTGCCCTGGCCCAGAGGCCCGCTGGTYGATGAGGAACAGTATGGCTGCTCAGCTCTCGCCTGCTCCCACTTGTACTCAAAGTTGAGCCCACCATAGCTGGTCTCTGTCACGGTCAGGATGTCGTCACCGCTGTCGGAGTGGAAGCTGTCCTGGGAGAAGTGTTCTAGGAGGGGGAAGGAGTTGCGGGAGGTGGAAACAAGTTTTGATAAGTCTAACAGTAATAAACCGTCTGATATGAGTCTACAGTAATAAACCAGTCTTGGTGAATCTACAGTAATAAACCAGTCTTGGTGAATCTACAGTAATAAACCAGTTCTGGTGAGTCTACAGTAATAAACCAGTCTTGGTGAGTCTACAGGTATAAACCAGTCTTTGATGAGCTCTACAGTATAAACCAGTCTTGGTGAGTCTACAGTAATAAACCAGTCTTGGATGAGTCTACAGTAATAAACCAGTTCTTGTGATCTACAGTAAATAAACCAGTTCTTGAGAGTCTACAGTAATAAACCAAGTCTTGGTGAAGTCTACAGTGATATAACCAGTCTTGGTGAGTCTACAGTAATAAACCAGTCTTGATGAGTTCTACAGTAATAAACAGTCTTGGTGATCTACAGTATAAAACCAGTCTGGATGAGTCTACAGTAATAAACCGAGTCCTTGGTGAATTACAGTAATTAAATCCAGTCTTGGTGAATCTACAGTAATAAACCAGTCTTGGTGAATCTACAGTAATAAACCAGTTCTGATGAGTCTACAGTAAATAAACCAGTCTTGGTGAGTCTACAGTAATAAACCAGTCTTGGTGAATCTACAGTAAATAAACCAGTCTTGGTGAATCTACAGTAATAACCCAGTCTTGGTGAGTCTACAGTAATAAACCAGTCTGGATGAGTCTACAGTATATAACCAGTCTTGATGATCTACAGTAATAAACCAGTCTTGTGAGTCTACAGTAATACCAGTCTTGGTGAATCTACAGTAATAAACCAGTCTTGGTGAATTTACAGTAATAAACCAGTCTTGGTGATCCTACAGTAATAAACCAGTCTTGATGAGTCTACAGTAAATAACCAGTCTTGGTGAATCTACAGTAATAAACCAGTCTTGGTGAGTCTAACGTAATAAACCAGTCTTGATGAGTCTACAGTAATAAACCAGTCTTGATAGATCTACAGTAATAAACCAAGTCTTGGTGAATCTACAGTAATAAACCAGTCTTGGTGAGTCTACAGTAATAAACCGTCTTGGTGAATCTACAGTAATAAACCAGTCTTGGTGAATCTACAGTAATAAACCAGGCTGATGAGTCTACAGTAATAAACCAGTCTGGATGAGTCTACAGTAATAAACCAGTCTTGGTGATCTACAGTAATTCCAGTCTTGATGAGTCTACAGTATTAACCAGGCTTGATGATCTACAGTAATAAACCAGTCTGGTGATTTACAGTAATAAACCAGTCTTGGTGAATCTACAGTAATAAACCAGTCTTGGTTATATTGTAATTTTATTATGTATTTTCTACATACTGAATAGGGGGTGGGGCAGAAGAATAGTTTCCATTGTAACAGACAGACGATAAAGTAGTATTTCAATCAAATGATTCTGCTTTATTCTACTCTGTAGGATGACTACTTTGTGACTCCAGACCAGATTCTGGGTGCCGCTGCGTTGGATCGCCCCAGAGCTCATAGACGAGGTGCATGGTAACATACTAGTGGTGGACCAGACTAAGGACAGCAACGTCTGGTGAGCAGGGGGAAGGGGTCAGGGGTCAGGGTGTAGGTTATGAATGGTGTCAGCAACCAATACACTATGGTTGAACTCAGCCCCTACGGTGTTATTTGTTAAGGTCAACGATACAGCTCTTCAACCAAACTAGCTGGTCCCGTCTGTTTGTGGTGTTATTGACACAGCTCTTCACCAACCTAGCCTGGTCCCAGTCTGTTTGTGGGTGTTTGATACAGCTCTTCAACCAAACCTAGCCTGGTCCAGTCTGTTTTGTGTGTTATCGATACAGCTCTTCAACCAAACCTAGCCTGGTCCCAGTCTGTTTGTGGTGTTATCGATACAGCTCTTCAACCAAACCTAGCCTGGTCCCAGTCTGTTTTGTGGTGTTATCGATACAGCTCTTCAACCAACCTGCCTGGTCCCAGTCTGTTTGTGGTGTTATCGATACGCTCTTCAACCAAACCTAGCCTGGTCCCAGTCTGTTTGTGGTGTTATTGATACAGCTCTTCACAAACCTAGCCTGGTCCTAGTCTGTTGTTGGTGTTATTGATACAGCTCTTCAACCAAACCTAGCCTGGTCCCAGTCTGTTTGTGGTGTTATCGATACAGCTCTTCAACCAAACCTAGCCTGGTCCAGATCAGTTTGTGCTCTTCTCCAACTCTATAGCTCATTGTCAATCCAGATGTGACATGACAATGAGTGACAAGGAGTTGTCATGGCAAGCACAAACACTGGGACTAAATAAAGGCTAATCAAACCTGCTACATCAAATCAAACCTCTATTGAATAGGGCTTGGTGTTTTCCCTGCCTAAGAGAAACTCTGGGATCTGGTGTCCAGAGTTTTTCTAGTTAGGCCACATGGTCAGCTATGTAATTTCTCATCTGAAAAACGTTACTTCATGGGTTTGTCTCTGTCTAGGTCTCTGGGAGTGACTATCTGAAGACATTACTTCATGGGTCTGTCTCTGTTCTAGGTCTCTGGGAGTGACTATCTGGGAGTTGTTTGAGTTGGGGAACCAGCCGTACAGACACTACACTGACAGACAGGTCCTGACCTACGCTGTGAAGGAACAGCAGCTCAAACTAACCAGGCCCCGGCTCAAAGTACCCTGGCTGAGCGCTGGTGAGTAACACATACACAGACAACACACACACACGCATGCACTCATACACACACATGCATGAATGCACTAATGCGCACACAACACACACACGCACAAGTGTACAAACGCAGGCGCACATGGGCGCCTACGCAGGATACACCACTCTTGTCTACCATCGACTATCTTCGTCAGCTTACGCTAATGTCACATGGTTGTAATCAATACCTTTTAACCTGGCTATGAGCTTCTCATTTTGTCAGCACCATATAATACATATTTCTGGCATCTCACACATACAGTACACAACACCTATGTATTCATCTTCTCTGGATCTGGCAAATAGTGTTTTTTTATCAAGCATGTTACTCATTTAAAACAACCTGAGTATTTAATGCTGACACACCACAGACACACACCTTCCTATATGCTGACCAATTTTCCAATCACAGTTTCTGTATCTGGCTTGTATATATTTCTCGTCAGATGTTAAGACTGGCGGCCAGAAACAGCTGACGAAGGACTTCCTCATCATATTGCTGTTTCCTAAATCAATTCCATGGTGCTGCCTCATTTCAGTGTGATACAAGCAATTTTTCATAATAAATGGACTATTGATGAACCTCCAGAATTACGGAGTAACACTTCTTCATCCCTTCCCCAACCCTCTGCTCCTGCCTCCCTCCTCCTCCTCCCTCCTCCTCCCTCCCTCCCTCCTCCCCTCCGCTGGCGCTCCCTCTGTCTCTCTTCTCTCTACCTCGTCCCTCCCTCCTCCTCTGTCTGTCTCTCCCTCCCCTCCCTCTGGCCTCCCTTTCTCCCTCTTTCTCTCCCTCCCCACATCCCTCCCTCTCTCCTCCCTCCCTCCCTCTCTCTGTCACCCCCCCCCCCCACCCGGTATGAAGTGATGCAGTTCTGCTGGCTGCAGCCAGAGCAGAGACCCAACAGTGAGGAGGTACACCTCCTCCTCACCTACCTGTGTGCCAAGAGGGCCAGTTCAGTCCAGGAGGACTTTGAACAGCGCTGGAACTCCCTGAGACCAACCTGACTGGCAGCACCACCCACAGCCACACGCCCCAGCCCCTCCACCACTAGCCCAGACAACTGTCCCTGCCCAGCCCGACCATCTATCCCTGGAGACGTGGAGTTGGAGCCGGCCTCCACCTCCCTG
>NW_019945675.1:41845-46876 GCF_002910315.2 Salvelinus sp. IW2-2015 | reverse complement strand
GCTTAAAGAAAAAAAAATAAGCAAACACGTTTGGTGTTCGCCAAAAGGCATGTGGGAGACTCCCAAACATATGGAAGAAGGTACTCTGGTCAGATGAGACTAAAATTTAGCTTTTTGGACATCAAGGAAAACGCTATGTCTGGCACAAAACCCAACACCTCTCATCACCCCGAGAACACCAACCCACAGTGAAGCATGGTGGTGGCAGCATCATGCTGTGGGGATGTTTTTTCCATCGGACAGGGACTGGAAACTGTCAGAATTGAAGGAATGATGGATGGCTCTAAATACAGGGAAATTCTTGAGGGAAACCTGTTTCAGTCTTCCAGAGATTTGACTGGGACGGAGGTTCACCTTCCAGCAGGACAAACGACCCTAAGCATACTGCTAAAGAAACTCAAGTGATTTAAGGGGAAACATTTAAATGTATTGGAATGGCCTCGTCAAAGCCCAGGCCTCAATCCAATTGAGAATCTGTGGTGTGACTTAAAGATTGCTGTAGACCAGCAGAACCCATCCAACTTGAAGGAGCTGGAGCAGTTTTGCCTTGAAGAATGGGCAAAAATCCCAGTGGCTAGATGTGCAAGCTTATAGAGACATACCCCAAGAGACTTTCAGCTGTAATTGCTGCAAAAGGTGGCTCTACAAAGTATTGAACTTTGGGGGGTGAATAGTTATTCATGCTCAAGTTTTCAGTTTTTGTCTTATTTCTTGTTTGTTTCACAAGAAAAAAATGTTTAGCATCTTCAAGTGGTAGGCATGTGTATAAATCAAATGATACAAACTCCCAAAAATTATTTTAATTCCAGGTTGTAAGGCAACAATAGTAGGAGAAATGCCAAGGGGGTGAATACTTTTGCAAGCCACTGTAGACACAGTTACAGGGGATGCTTTTCTGTTTGCAAATTTTTTTGTGAACATATTACTAAACATGCCATAGATCCAGGTTTCCCTAARAAAATGACCCTAGATTTCTTATATCAAAGTTCTTCCTGGTTAAATAAAGGACTCTTTATATCAAGGTACTCCCTGGTTAAATAAAGGTTTCATTAAACTATAGATAGATGATATATAATGTTAATGATATTTCCATGGCATTCACCCTTTCACTCCTGTCTTGTGTCACTAGGGCGGGACAGCATATTAGACAATGAGACCTACATGGCCTGCATCACAGCCTTCTTGTCCCTGGCCAAGAGTGAATACACCATGGTGTCCAAAGTCTTCCCTCTGAACTGCTCCAATACCTTTGAAACTCTCATCCAGGTCAGAAGTGAAGGATATTAWAATGTGATGAATAAAATATTACAACTTTATTGTCAATGTCTACACAAATGTGGACATTTGCTTTTGGCTATTATAAGGCTTCACAGTGGCCAGATGATACACAAAACAAACATTTAATATGGGGAGCTCTTCATAATGGAGATCATTACAGGTGTATAACCATCATGTTTATATATACACATGGTTCTACATCTTACACTACTGGGGTGATGTGGATTTGTTTGGACTCCCTGGCTGTAAGGTATCTTGATGATTCTAGTTGAAGTCTTGATGATGATTATAGTTTTAGACCAATGATGTCATTATGTACATGTTATGTACATGGTGTGTACATGGTGTTATGTACATGTTATGTACGTGGTGTTATGTACATAATCTGTCACTGCAGCACTTTTGTACTTTGTTTATGAGTTTATTTAATGGTCTTGAGAATGATGTGCTCATGAGGGTGTTTAATGTCTGTTTTTATGTGGTGAAGCCGAAGACAAATGTCCACATTGCGTGGACAATAAAGTTGTTCTAATTTGTAATTGTAATCTTATTTCCTTCAGGTGGCTCTGAACCAGCTGATCCAGAATGGGGAGAA
The DNA here is from genome assembly GCF_002910315.2 of Salvelinus sp. IW2-2015. Classification (NCBI taxonomy): domain Eukaryota; kingdom Metazoa; phylum Chordata; class Actinopteri; order Salmoniformes; family Salmonidae; genus Salvelinus; species Salvelinus sp. IW2-2015. Next base: position 45,003 of record NW_019945675.1, on the reverse strand, counting down.
CATCGTGTCCTCTGTCAGACGAGCCTGTTCACGTCACGACTACACAGCCCTCGTCACCATGTTACCTGTCCTGGGCCGTCTCCTGGAGGAGGACAAAGAGTTTAACACATTACTAAAGGTGCCATATAATCCTGAGAGGACAGTTTAAAGTTGAGCTTTCTCTCTATTGTTGTGTGCTCAGGGGGGTGTCCCATGGCGGCGGGGGTCATGGAGAGGGTCAGTGGGCGGTCATGGTCATGGGGGTCAGGGTTGGAGTCTTGGTTGGGGTCAGGAGGTGTCATGGTCAGCGGGGTTGGGGTCAGGGGTGGTCATGGTTGGGTCATGCTCAGGGGTGGGGTCAGGGTTGTCATGGTCTTGGGGAGTCAGGGTCAGGGGTTGTAATGGTCAGGGGGGGTCAGGGTTGGGGTAAATTCTATTTCAATACCAGTCAATTCAAAGTTAACCAAATTCCAATTCCAAACTTTCCTCCTTGAAAAGCATAGAAGAGATTGGAATTTCAGTGTTCCTGAATTGTCTGGAATTGGGGTCAGTATACTGAGGGAAATTACAGTCGTGGCCAAAAGTTTTGAGATGACACAAATATACATTTTCACAAAGTCTGCTGCCTCAGTTTGTATGATGGCAATTTGCATATACTCCAGAATGTTATGAAAAGTGATCAGATGAATTGCAATTAATTGCAAAGCCCCTCTTTGCCATGCAATGAACTGAATCCCCAAAAACATTTCCACTGCATTTCAGCCCTGCCACAAAAGGACCAGCTGACATCATGTCAGTGATTCTCTTGTTAACACAGGTGTGAGTGTTGACGAGGACAAGGCTGGAGATCACTCGTCATCCTGATTGAGTTTAATAACAGACTGGAAGCTTCAAAAGGAGGGTGGTGCTTGGAATCACTGTTCTTCCTCTGTCAGCCATGGTTACATGGAAGGAAACACATGCCGTCATCATTGCTTTGCACAAAAAGGGCTTCACAGGCAAGAATATTGCTGCCAGTAAGATTGCACCTAATCAACCATTTATCGGATCATCAAGAACTTCAAGGAGAGCGGTTCAATTGTTGTTCAATTGTTTCTTGGGCTTCAGGGCGCCCAAGAAAGTCCAGCAAGCGCCAGGAACCGTCTCCTAAAGTTGATTCAGCTGCGGGATCGGGGCACCCCAGGACAGAGCTTGCTCAGGAATGGTAGCAGGCAGGTGTGAGTGCATCTGCACGCACAGTGAGGTGAAGACTTTTGGAGGATGGCCTGGTGTCAAGAAGGGCAGCAAAGAAGCCACTTCTCTCCAGGAAAAACATCAGGGACAGACTGATATTCTGCAAAAGGTACGGGGATTGGACTGCTGAGGACTGAGGTAAAGTCATTTTCTCTGATGAATCCCCTTTCCGATTGTTTTGGGGCATCTGGAAAAAAGCTTGTCCGAGAAGATAAGGTGAGCGCTACCATCAGTCCTGTGTCATGCCAACAGTAAAGCATCCTGAGCCCATTCATGTGTGGGGTTGCTTCTCAGCCAAGGGAGTGGGCTCACTCACAATTTTGCCTAAGACACAGCCATGAATAAGAATAAAGGAATACAAAGATACCAATACATTCATCCAAATCCCTCCAAGAGCGACTTCTCCCAACCATCCAGGAACAGTTTGGTGACGAACAATGCCTTTTTCCAGCAGATGGAGCACCTTGCTATAAGGCAAAAGTGATAACTAAGTGGCTCGGGGAACAAAAACATAATTGGTTCTATGGCCAGGAAACTCCCAGACCTTAATTCCATTGAGAAGTTGTGGTCAATCCTCAAGAGACGGGTGGACAAACAAAACCTACAAATTCCAAGCATTGATTATGCAAGAATTGGCTGCATCAGTCAGGATATGGCCCAGAAGTTAATTGACAGCATGCCAGGGCGGATTGCAAATTATTGACTCTTTGCATCACAACTTCATGTAATTGTCAATAAAAGCCTTTGACACTTATGAAATGCTTGTAATTATACTTTCAGTATTCCATAGTAACATCTGACAAAAATAACTAAAGACACTGAGGCAGCAGACTTTTGTGAAAATTTATATTTGTGTCATTCTCAAAACTTTTGGCCACGACTGTATTATATGGCTGACTGTGTGATGTCATGTATCATATTCCCTGTCAGTGCACAACAAGCGGCACCTTGGCCAAGCTTTCCAAACTCGTTACATCTATGAAGACCCTGGCAGCCAGAGCACTGAAGGATTTTTCTGCTCACGTCAAGGTACGACGATTCTAACCACTCAAAGATTGTTTTTAGTTGGAAGGACTTTCAAATATAAAGCATTTCATCATCCAGCAAGGAAACCTTAGGAACCTGACTGGATCGTTGTAATAATATTATTTCATCAGACAGTCGGCTGAGTTTCCCAAAAGCTTCGTAGCACTGAGATTTTTTGGGGCGTGATTGCATACATTCCTATAACGTAAAATGATCTGGAAGCTTTGAGAAACTCAACCCCAAATTGTAATTTTCCCCTTTCTCTCACAGAGCAACCCTGATAGGGAGAGTATGTCCAAGGATGGAACGGTTCATGAATTCAACAGCAATGTAAAAACTTCTCTTTTTGATGTTTCATGTCATCAGTTTCCATTCAATTAAGTGCTTGTGCTTACTGAGTAAAGACAAGGGTGTTTTGTTCCAGAGGGGGTTTGTTTCCTTATATTGTGTATCATTGGATACTACACAGAAGACACATGTCTGTTTCTCACTAATATAGAATAAAGTATATTTTTTTTTATCCCATTTGAACTGACCTAACTAAGATGTCTAATATGTTAATTGTTCTCTTACTGTCTCCAGACAATTCTATTCCTGCAGCAGTTGCTGTCCTTTGCAGATGTTGTTCGGTCCATCCTTTATCCTCATGATGTAGACAGTGGACACAGTAACTATGGAGGTGTCCAGTAGTGTTCAGGTGGACGTTCAACATGACACTGTACGGAGTCTTTCTCTTTGTTTATTAGATCGAGTTTTCGGTTACAAAACTAGATGGTTATTAGATGGTTGGTTTTTCCTCATTGAGATAAGATGTGTAGATATAGAATAGTTTTGTTCACCAGATGCAGATGAATCAGAAAGAACAGCCATCAGACAGTCAGGAGTCCAAGGGGAATGACAATCAGAGAGCACTGAGTCCT
>NW_019945675.1:25952-41096 GCF_002910315.2 Salvelinus sp. IW2-2015 | reverse complement strand
CACCCTATTCCCTATGTAGTGCACTACTTTTGACCATGGCCTTGGTCAAAAGTAGTGCACTAAATAGGGAAAATGGTTCCATTTGGGGACATACCCAGTGCTCTCTGAACACAGGAGATAATTTCTATCTGAACGTGGGATTAATTTCCTGCTTGAGACAGCTCTAATCATCTCTGGTAATCAGACAACAGAGCAGAACTGAGTGGTTTTCCAGTCTGGGCACACAAAACACCTCCTCACTGGAACGTATCTTAGCGCTTAGCATGCTGGGATGCATCTTACCAAACACTTGTATGTTTCTGTTCACGGATGGAAATTCAATTGGGAGTTTAAATATTTATCTCAACAACAACAACAACAAAAATGTAATTTTAGTAACAAAAAACAAAAATGGGTTACTGACAATGATCTACTGAAACAGAATCAGACATGAAGGGTGAAGAAACACTGGACTCAACAGACTACATCTGTAGAGGATATACTGGACTCAACAGACTACATCTGTAGAGGATATACTGGACTCAACAGACTACATCTGTAGAAGATACACTGGACTCAACAGACTACATCTGTAGAAGAAACACTGGACTCAACAGACTACATCTGTAGAGGATATACTGGACTCAACAGACTACATCTGTAGAAGATATACTGGACTCAACAGACTACATCNGATATACTGGACTCAACAGACTACATCTGTAGAAGATATACTGGACTCAACAGACTACATCTGTAGTAGAAACACTGGACTCAACAGACTACATCTGTAGAAGATATACTGGACTCAACAGACTACATCTGTAGAGGATATACTGGACTCAACAGACTCCATCTGTAGAAGATATACTTGGCTAGGTTACAGGTCAGAAGACAGAAGCTCCACCGTAAAGCAGGTAGCAAAGAGAAATGGAGGGTGACTAAGCGGTGAATATATTGTAACTTGCTTTGCCTAAATTCGTATCTGACACAGTTTCGATCAGCTTCAAATGCATAGCCAATTCATCATAGCATTTAAAAATAAAATAAAATTGTGCAAAGACAAGCATATTTGGTTCGTTAATGTCGCCGTGTCACTGATTTAGATCAGAGTAAAAATCTGGCTTAGAAATGTCAGAGGGATTTTAAACAGTTTAGRGACGGATTTCCTTCATCAAACCAGAGAAATTAGCTGTTGGTTGTMATTTAATCTGAGAGGTTTCTTGCCCATGATCCTATACTCATCCACGATGGCTCAAACTACCATGGATTACTGGAATAGATGCCTGGCATTGGCATGATGATACAGAGATTTCCCCGTTTGATAGAGACTTGATAACCTTTTGACCAACCCGTCTAATATTATGGGATGAAGAATCAACTCGCACTGTGTTTGTCATCAGATCACATAACCCTGGCTAAAGTATCTCTGTGACAGTCTGTAAAATAACAATTTATATCAATTGATCCACCTTCCTTTCTGTGGAAAGTCTGTATAAGAATTGTTTATGTCGACATSTGCATTGCTTGCTGTTTGGGGGTTTTAGGCTGGGTTTCTGTATAGCATTTTGTGACATCTGCTGATGTAAAAAGGGCKTTATAAATACATTTTATTGATTGATTGATGTCAGTAATCACTTCTTCCACGTCATACATCTTCCTTCTGTGAACCGTCATAATCGAAACATCTGTCCTCCTCTGTGACAGCCCCTCAGTAAATAAGCACAAATCTGTCCTCCTCTGTGACAGCCCCTAGTAAATAACAAACATCTTCCTCCTCTGTCAGCCCTCAGTAAAATAACATCAACATCTGTCTCCTCTGTGACAGCCCCTCAGTAAATAACAGAACATGTCTCCTCTGTACAGCCGCTCAGATAAATAACAGAACATCTGTCCTCCTCTGTACACCCCTCAGTAAAATACAAACATCTGTCCCCTCTGTAAGCCCCTCAGTAAAATAACAGAACATCTGTCCTCCTCTGTGACAGCCCTCAGTAAAATAACAGCAACATCTGTCCTCCTCTGTGACAGCCCCCAGTAAAATAACAAATCTGCCTCCTCTGTGACAGCCCCTCAGTAAAATAACACACATCTGTCCTCCTCGTGACAGCCCCTCAGTAAAATAACAGAAATCTGTCCTCCTCTGTGACAAGCCCCTCAGTAAATAAACAAACATCTGTCCTCCTCTGTGACAGCCCTCAGTAAAATAACAACACATTCTCCTCTGTGACAGCCCCTCAGTAAAATAACAGAACATCTGTCCTCCTTGTGACAGCCCCTCAGTAATATAACAAACATCTTCCTCCTCTTATACCCTAGAAAAACACAATGTCCTCCTCTGGTGACAGCCCCTCAGTAAAATAACAGAACATCTGTTTGCCTTCCTCTGATACCGTGTACTGTAGCTCCAGAGACAGATACATACTGCTCCCCTTGTGTGATGAGAGGTTCAACAGTTACATTGACATGTATTGTCTGTCACAGGGCTGTAGGCTCCAGAGACGATACATACTGCCCCCTGTGGGAGAGGTGTTCAAAAAGTTACAACAGTAACCTCTTTGTTTCAAGCATGATTTTTATCAGCAGTTTAAACTGATTGAAGACTGTTAAAGTTTTCCCAGAACGGTGGACTTCAGGCACGTAACGTCTTCATCCATCCAGAACCTTTGTTTCGTCTACTTGTGTCCACCTGTATTACACTGAATGTGTGCTACAATGCTTCATCTAACGTTATGACAAAGAGCCATTTTATAAAGCCATTAATTAACTGTCTTAAAGGTAGTATCATCGGCAGAGGGTGTCAGGAAAATAGCCTCTCTCTCTCTCTCTCGATGTCAGCAAAACCAAGAGCTGATCGTGGACTACAGGAAACAATGGGGGGGTGGAGGGAGGGGGCACCATCTACATCGATGGGGCTGCAGGAGATGGTCGAAAGAGGATCTGACATGGACAAACAATCACACGAAGAAGGAGCCCTGACATGGACCAATCACACCAAGAAGGGCCTGACATGGACCAATCACACCAAGAAGGCGCCTGACATGGACCAATCACACCGAAGAAGCCCTGACATGGACCAATCACACCGAAGAAGGCGCCTGACATGGACCAATCACACCGAAGAAGGCGCCTGACATGACCAATCACACCGAAGAAGGCCTACATGGACCAATCACACGAAGAGGCGCCTGACATGGACCAATCACACCGAAGAAGGCACCTGACATGGACCAATCACACCGAGAAGGCGCCTACATGGACCAATCACACCGAAGAAGGCCCTGACATGGACCAATCAACACCGAAGAAGCCCTGACATGGACCAATCACACCGAAGAAAGGCGCCTGACATGGACCAATCACACCGAAGAAGCGCCTGACATGGACCAATCACACCGAAGAAGCGCCTGACATGGACCAATCACACGAAGAAGAAGCCTTGACATGGACCAATCACACCAAGAAGCGCCTGACATGGACCAATCACACGAAGAAGGCGACCTGACATGGAACCAATCACAGGAAGAAGCACCTCTTGAAACCCGACTGAAAGAAATGTGGATGGGCCCTCAGATGCCTAACCGAAAGTTGCTGGACGAATCCCTGAGCTGAACAAGGCATTAACCCACTGTCCCCAGTAGGCCGACATTGTAAATAAGAATTTCTTCTCAACTGACTTGCCTGATTAAATAAAATAAAAAACACTACCCAAACACACTTCTGTTGAACAATCCTTACCGTTCCCCTGACTAAGAGCCATTGACCTCTCTGTTCCCCTGACTAAGATCCTCTCTGTTCCCCTGACTAAGAAGCCATTGACCTCTCGTTCCCCTGACTAAGATCCTCTCTGTTCCCTGACTAAGAGCCATTGACCTCTCTGTTCCCCTGACTAGAGGCCAATTGACATCTCTTTCCCTGACTAAGAGCCATGACCCCTCTGTTCCCCTGACTAAGAGCCATTGACCCCTCTGTTCCCCTGACTAAGAGCCATTGACTCTCTTTCCCTGACTAAGAGCTCTCTGTTCCCCTGACTAAGAGCATTGAACCCGGTTCAACATGAGTGACACCTAATGGCTCCACGCCAGGACCCGAATGTTTCGTTTGTTTATAATCTGACAATCACAGGGGGTGATGCCGTCCAAAATGGTTCCTTATCCAGCGGTGCTTAGATTAACCAATATAGTGGTCAAATGTAGTGCACTACATAGGGAATGTAAATCGGATTCCATTTGGTATGTAGCCAGGGAATGCGATTTGAGAGGCTCTTGGGTCTCCAGCAGAGCAGACATATTTGTTTAAACATATGATGACTACAATAAACAAAGATGTATGTGGAGATCTTTTGAACGGGGCAGAAAACCCCTTTTTCCCCCCTCCCACGGTTGGATGGGTTGGGTTCTGGTTGAAAACAGGGTCATGTTTTAACAGAGTAGTCCCTGCTGCTCTAAAGCCACAAAGCAGATCTGTACTGCTTTCTGAATATTCACCTAAAGACCTTCTATATGTCCCATTTGACACCCTATTCCCTACATAGTGCACTACTTTTGACCAGGGTCTATAGGGCACTGATCAAAAGTAGTGCACTATGTAGGGAATAGGGTGCAATTTGAGACGAGGACCTTGAGACAGCTACAGCCATGCTGCTAGGTTCCTGGGTCCCTCCTCTTTCCAGTTCGCTGCAGCTAGCAACTGGAACGAGCTGCAACAAACACTCAAACTGGACAGTTTTATCTCAATCTCTACATTCAAAGACTCAATCATGGACACTCTTACTGACAGTTGTGGTTGCTTTGCGTGATGTATTGTTGTCTCTACCTTCTTGCCCTTTGTGCTGTTGTCTGTGCCCAATAATGTTTGTACCATGTTGTCATGTTGAGTTGCTACCATGATGTGTTGTCATGTGTTGCTGCCTTGAAATGTTGTTGTCTTAGGTCTCTCTTGTCGTGATGTGTGTTTTGTCCTATATTTATATATGAATAAATTTAAATGATCACCCATTGTAACGGCGTTCCTCCTCCTCTTCATCCGAAGARGAGGAGCAGGGATTGAACCAAGGCGCAGCGTTGTGATAAGACATGATAATTTATTAAATAAAACAGACGAAGACGAAAACGAACTATACTTGATATAACTAACAAAACAACAAACGATGTAGACAGACCTGGACGTAAGAACTTACATGAAACACGAAGAACGCACGAACAGGGAAATGACTACATAAAAACCGAACGAACAAAATGAACAAACAAACCGAAACAGTCCCATATGGTGTAACATAGACAGACACTAACACAGGAGACAACCACCCACAAAACAAACAATGTGAAAACAACTACCTTAATATGGCTCTCAATCAGAGGAAATGAAAACCACCTGCCTCTAATTGAGAACCATATCAGGTCACCCTTACCACAGACACACATAACAATGATACCACCCAAACTCACGCCCTGACCGTCAAAACACATACAATACAGAAAACCCGATCAGGAACGTGACACCATCCCGCAGGAAGCCTTTTGCCTTTTGGTAGGCCAAGATTTGTTCTTACATGCCTTGCCTAGTTAAATAAGTTAAATAAATGTAAAATTAGCTAAATAATTAAAAATACAGCTGGGTCTTGTTCTTAACAGATTTGGATAACTACCGATGTGAACGAGATAAACTTACAGCGTGGAAACAAAACTACGATACCTGAAACCAGAGATAACTACAGAGCTGAACTCCCATGAGCCAGTAATACCCGATGTGAACCAGAGGATACTACAATGTGAACAGAGATAACTACAGATGTTAACCAGAGATAAACCGATGTGAAACCAGAATGATAACTACCTATGTGAACCAGAAGATAACTACCGATGTGAACCGAGATAACTCCAGATGTGAAACAGAAATAACTACCGATGTGAAAACTCAAGACTAACTACAGTGGAAACCAGCGATAACTACAGATGAACCAATAGAGACAACCTATGTAAACCCAGAGATAACTACAGATTGTGAAACCAGAAATAACTACAGATGTTGAAACCAGAGATTTAATACGAATGTGAAACAGAGATACTACCGATGTAAACCAAGATCTCTTGACCAAGAAACACACTGTGAACCAGAGATACTACAGGATGTGAAACCAGAGATATACTCAGATGTGAAACGTACTAAGATGTGACCACAGATTGTAAGCAGTACACTCAGAATGTAACCAGGATAACCTCACATGTGACGGATACTCAGATGAAACAATTATACTCCAGATGTGAAACCGAGATAAATCAGATGTAAAAAAACTCGATGAAGTAAACTCCAAATGTGAAACAGAATTAACTCCGATGTTGACCAGAGAGAAACTACAGAATGTGAAACCAGATAACTGACAAGTGTAACGAGTCTCAGAGGTGAAACAGAGATAAACTACAGATGTGAAACCAAAGATAACTACAGTGTGAAACCCAGAGCATAACTACAGATGTGAACCAGAGATAACTACGATGTGAAACAGAAGATAAACACAGATGTGAAACCAGAGGATAACTCCAGTGTGAAACAGAGATAACTACGATTGTGAAACCAGAGATTAACATGTGAACCAGGATTACTAGATGAACAAGTACCACGCTGTGAAACAGAGATAACTCCACAGGTGCTGAGAAACCAGAGATAACTACCAGTGTGAAACACGAGTAACTCCAGATGTGAAACACGAAACCAGATACACACAGATGTGAAACCAGAGATAACACAGATGTGCATTACAGAGATAACTGAACAGATGTGAAACCAGAGATAACTACAGGTGAGAAACCAGAGTAATCGATGTACAAGAAACCAAGATTGCACTAACTCCAAGATTTGAAACCAGAGAAACACAGATGTGAACCAGAGATAACTCCAGCATGTGAAAACCAGGTTCTACAGATGTTGAAACCAGAGATAACTCAGTGTGTGAAACAGAGATTAACTCCAGAGTGTGAAACCAGAGATAACACTACAGATGTGAAACCAGAGATAACTACACAGATGTGAAACCAGAGATACTCCAGATGTGGAACCAGAGCATAACTGAACCAGATGTGAAACCAGAGATAACTACAGATGAACCAGAGATAAACTCAGGTGTGAACCAACCAGAGAACTCCAGAGTCGGTGAAACCAGAGTAACTACAGATGTGAAACCAGAGTTACTAAGTGTGAAACCAGAGATAACTCCAGTGTACGAAACCAGAGATAACTCAGTGTGAAACCAGAGATAACTCCGATGAACAAGTATCAGAGTGAAACCAGAGATAACTCCAGATGTTGAACCAGAGATAATACAATGTGAAACCAGAGTAACTACAGATGAAACCAGAGATAACTCCAGATGTGAAACCAGGATAACTCCACGTGTGAAACCAGAAGTAACTCCAGATGTAGAGATAACCCAGATGAACCGCAATAATCCAGAGTGACAGAGATACCTCCAGATGTGGAAACCAGGTGGTTCAGTGATCCTGAAGACTTGATGATTGATGCTCTTCCCTATGCTTTAACACAGTCTGTCTCAATAACACCAAAAACAATTTACCTAATTGATTATAAACACAAGCCCAAGTAGGTTACTATAGTCAGTCAGTCCCAACAAAGCTAAATACAATTACACACCATTCATTCAAAGATCTTACAGGAAGGTCAGTAAGAGTGGACTTAGTTCTGCTAATTCTGTTCAACATAGTTGAGTAATTGAAACCAGATCTTCACCATGCATGGCAGATTAAAGAGGATTCAGACAGTTCTACAATATTGCTATTTGCGGGGTCAGGACCATTAGCCCTTTCCGCTTGTTTAACAACCCGCGTTGTGGACAGTGGGGGTAGGACCGGCTGTATAGGGCCCACGCTGTGGACACTCGTGGGAGGGTTATGGGGTTGGTTGTGTGGTGTGTGTGTGTGTGTGTGTGTGTGTGTGTGTGGTGTGTGTTGTGTGTGTGTGTGTGTGTGTGTGTGTGTGTGTGTGTTGTGTGTGTGTGTTGTGTGTGGTGTGTGTGTGTGTGTGTGTGGTGTGTGTGTGTTGTGGTGTGGTGTGTGTGTGTGTGTGTGTGTGTGTGTGGGTGTGTGTGTGTGTGTGTGTGGTTGGTGAGCTGTTTAAGTCTGTACCATTTTGTATCAAGAGCCTTCAACCACACTGTTGTAAAGGCCAGTGTTCTGTTTGTAACCCAGTGGACCCAGTTTCTGTTGGTAAAGGGCCCAGTGTTCGTTGTAGGCAGTTCTGTTTGTAAAGGGTCCCAGTGTGTTCTGTTTGTAAAGGGCCCAGTGTTCTGTTTGAAAGGCCCAGTGTTCTATTTGAAATTCCGTGTTCTGTTTGTAAAGGGCCAGTGTTCTGTTTGTAAAGGGCCCAGTGTTCTGTTTGTAAAGGCCAGTGTTCTTTTTAAAGGCCCAGTGTTCTGTTTGTAAAGGGCCCAGTGTCTGTTGTAAGGGCCTGTTCTGTTTAAGGGCCCAGTGTTCTGTTTGTAAAGGCCCGTGTTCTGTTTGTAAAGTCCAGTTTATTTGTAAAGGTCCAGTGTTCTGTTTGTAAGTGCCCAGTTGCTCTGTTGTAAAGGGCCAGTGTTCTGTTTTACTAAGGGCAGTGTTCTAGGTAAGGGCCCAGTTTCTGTTTGTAACAGGCACATGTTTCTTTGGAAAGTTACCCAAGTGTTTCTATGTAAAGTCCAGTTCTGTTTGTAAAGGGCCCAGTGTTCTGTTTGTAAAGGGCCCAGTGTTCTGTTTGTAAAGGGCCCAGTGTTCTGTTTGTAAAGGGCCCAGTGTTGAGTTTGTAAACCTGTCATCAGGGAGTCACCAGGAGAGAAGCTGGACAACAACCTGTCATCAGGGAGTCACCAGGAGAGAAGCTGGACAACAAAATATAAGTTTACTTTGAAATAAAATTAGTACATTCGTTTAATCACCAAACACAAGATAATATTATCTTCTCAATTCACTTATTTTGGGAACCAATTTATCCAATAGCAAAAAATGTAAGATACATGTTTCAGAATTGCCGTTTGAATGTAGTATATTACACTATTTTCCATTTGGGCAATACTCTCGCACTATCCATTAAAATTGACTGAACATCTTATTTCTCATTGAATTTGCAGTAAATATCTTAATTGTTCATGCACCTGGGGGAAAAGGTTTTGGCGAATCCAGGCCTGATATATAGTGCCAGTCAAAGGTTTGGACACACTTACTTATTTATTTTTCACTATTTCCTACATTGTGAAGATATCATGTAGAAACCAAAAAAGGCATTTAACATTTGAGATTCTTCAAAGTAGCCACCCTTTGCATTGATGACAACTTTGCACACTCTTGGCATTCTCTCAACCAGCTTCACCTGGAATGCTTTTCCAACAGTCTTGAATGAGTTCCCACATATGCTGAGCACCTGTTGGCTGCTTTTCCTTCACTCTGTGGTCCAACTCATCCCAAACCATCTGAATTGGGTTGAGGTCGGGTGATTGTGGAGGCCAGGTCATCTGATGCAGCACTCCATCACTCTCCTTCTTGGTCAAATAGCCTTTACACAGCCTGGAGGTGTGTTGGATCATTGTCCTGTTGAAAAACAAATGATATTCCCACTAAGTACAAACCAGATGGGATGGTGTATCGCTGCAGAATCTTGTGGTAGCCATGCTGGTTAAGTGTGCCTTGAAATCTAAAGTAATTTTTTATTTAACCTTTATTTAACCTTTATTTAACCTTTATTTAACGAGGCAAGTCAGTTAAGAACAAATTCTTATTGGAACGTTACTGAAGATTTATGTTAAAAACATTCTAAAGATTGATTCAATACATCGTTTGACATGTTTCTACTGACTGTTACGGAACTTTTGGACATTTCGTCTGCTTTTAGTGAACGCGCTTCCTGACTTTGGATTTGTTTACCAAACACGCTAACAAAAATAGCTATTTGGACATAAATGATGGACATTACCGAACAAAACAAACATTTCTTGTGGAAGTGGGAGTCCTGGGAGTGCATTCCGACGTAGATCAGCAAAGGTAAGTGAAGATTTATAATGCTTTTTAGGAGTTTTGTTGACTGCACAATTTGGCGGGTAACTGTATGGCTTCCTTTTGTGGCTGAACGCTGTTCTCAGATTATTGAATATTGTGCTTTTGCCGTAAAGCTTTTTGAAATCTGACACAGCGGTTGCATTAAGAACAAGTGTATCTTTAATTCTATGTAAAACATGTATCTTTCATCAAAGTTTATGATGAGTATTTATGTTATTTGACGTGGCTCTCTGCAATTTCTCCGGATATTTTGGAGGCATTTCTGACATGGCGGCAATGTAAACTGAGTTTTGTTGGATAATAGATAGTGAACTTTATCGAACAAAACATATATGTATTGTGTAACATGAAGTCCTATGAGTGTCATCTGATGAAGATCATCAAAGGTTAGCGATTAATTTTAGCTCTATTTCTGCTTTTTGTGACTCCTGTCTTTGGCTGGAAAAATGACTGTGTTTTTCTGTGATTTGCGGTGACCTAACATAATCGTTTGTGGTGCTTTCGCTGTAAAGCCATTTGAAATCGGACACTTTGGTGGGATTAACAACAATATTACCTTTAAAATGGTATAAGATACATGTATGTTTGAGGAATTTTAATTATGAGATTTCTGTTGTTTGAATTTGGCGCCCTGCACTTTCACTGGCTTTTGTCATATCATCCCGTTAACGGGATTGCAGCCATACGAATTTTTAATACCTAGACAACCAGGTGAGTGGAGTTCCTTATTAATCAGTGACTTTAATTCATCAATCAAGTACAAAGGGAGGAGGGAAAGCCAGCAGACACTCTGCCCTCCGTGGAATGTGATGTAGGGGCTGCATTTCTTTATTGTTTTGGACTATTTGCGTATTGGTATTGTAATGTATTGGTATTGTAATGTATTGGTATTGTAATGTATTGATATTGTAATGTATTGGTATTGTAATGTATTGATATTGTAATGTATTTGTATTGCATTACTGCACTATAGGAACTAGAAACGCAAGCATTTCGCTGCACTCGCTGTAACATCTGCTAATCAATAAACTTTAATTTGATTTGTTTACATACACTATATCTCTGCGCTCGTCAATATCAGATTTTTTTTTTAAATCTTAATGTGAAGTACAATTATAATTGTCATCATCATAATAGTAGATTTGAGTGTATATATATATATATGTATATACATATGTATATCATACTGTTTTTCATTATGTACTTCTCAAAATCTGTAGTAGACAAACCAATTTACAATCTATAGCTTTACCAAACGGTTTCTAGGAAGTTTTTCCTAGCCACCGTGCTTCTACATCTGCATTGCTTGCTGTTTGGGGTTTTAGGCTGGGTTTCTGTACAGCACTTTGTGACATCGGCTGATGTAAGAAGGGCTTTATAAATACATTTGATTGAAATTGGATTGATAGTAATTATCATAAGAGCAGGCAGATGAAGTTATAGTCAAATGTATTGTAACAAAACAGGACAGAATCATATCAAAAGTAATGTGAGCATTGCATTGTGAAAGGCAATTACTTCATATGAACATGTATTGCAATGTAAACATGTATTTCTAGATGAAACACAGATTAAGTTTGGTGTAGAAAAGTGACTATGATTTCTGTGTGTCGTATTAATCAATTGGAAATGTGGTTATAGTTTTGAAACAACTGCCTTTTTGATGATCTGTTATGAGTTGTGAAAAGGTACCACATACTTCTGAAAACTGCACCAAAGCGATACAAAAACTCAAAGACATACTGTCTGACTCAGTGAAAGCCATTTAGCTACACTATAAATTACTCCAATGTACTCCATATGGTCTTGTCATAAAGCATTATAGGATTGAGAAACTACTCACTACACAGTCTGGTCTCTAGTTTGCACCACCTCACAAGAAAAAATACTACACTTTACTATAGAATACTACAGTATTTAGTATACTGCGGAATACTATACGACACACTGTAGTACCCCTCGATCATGTGTACTTACTATAGAATTTTGTAGTATACTGTAGAATACTATATTAAATACTACAACAACAAATAATACTGTTGTAAATACTATAGTATTTAATTTGCATAAACCCTGCCCATTCTGCTCCCACATATCCCAATAAGTGAGAAACCTACATGCCAAGTAATATGTGTGTTCCATGCAGGTTATAGAAAAGTATACAATAATCCACAAAACACTTCATTAAATACTACATACAGTATTCTATAATCCACAAAACACTACAGTAAATACTACATGCAGTATACCATAATCCACAAAACACTATAGTAAATACTATATACAGTATACTATAATCCACAAAACACTACAGTAAATAATATATACAGTATACTATAATCCACAAAACACTACAGTAAATACATGAACATGCAGATATCCATAACCCCAAAACACAATAGTAATCATATGACAGTATACTTAATCCACAAAACACTACAGTCAAATACTACATACAGTAACTAGATCACAAAACACTAGCACGTAAAATTATAGTACAGGTAACTATAACCACAAAACTACAATAAATAGGCTATATACAGTATACTGTAATCCACAAAACACTTAATTAAATACTGAATACAGTATTCTATAATTCACAAAACACTACAGTAAATACTACATGCAGTATACCATAATCCCCAAAACACTACAGTAAATACTACATACAGTATACTATAATCCACAAAACACTACAGTAAATACTGTTCTGGACGACGGTGTAATCTCGCTCTCCGTACCTATTGTGAGTAAGACCTTTAAACAGTTTAACATTCACAAAGCCACGGGGCCAGACGGAAAACCAGGAAGCGTACTCAGCATTCGCTGACCAGCTGACAGGTGTCTTCACTGACATTTTGAACCTCTCCCTGATTGAGTCTGTAATACCTACGTGTTTAAAGCAGACCACCATAGTCCCTGTGCCCAAGAACGCCAAGGTAACCTGTCTACATGACTACTGCTCCATAGCACTCACATCTGTAGCCATGAAGTGCTTTGAAAAGGCTGGTCATGGCTCACATCAACACCATTATCCCAGAAACCCTAGACCCCACTCCAATTTGCATACCGCCCCAACAGATCCACAGATGACGCAATCTCTATAGCACGCCACACTGCCCTTTCACACCTGGACAAAAGGAACACCTATGTGAGAATGCTATTCATTGATTACAGCTCAGCATTCAACACCATAGTGTCTTCAAAGCTCATTACTAAGATAAGGACCCTGGGACTAAACACYTCCCTCTGCAACTGGATCCTTGTTAACTAAGGTCTCCACAATGTGGTAACAACCCATCCACCAATCTGATCCTCAAAACAGGGGCCCCTCAGGGGTGCGTGCTTAGTCCCCTCCCGTACTCCCTGTTCACCCACGACTACGTGGCCGTGCAAAACTCCAACACCATCACTAAATTTGATCACCGACGACGATGAGACAGCCTATAGGGAAGGAGGTCAGTGACCTAGCAGTGTGGTGCCAAGACAACAACCTCTCCCTCAATGTCAGCAAGACAAAGGAGAGCTGATTGGCCCAGGAAACGGATGGCCATTCACATCAATGGTACTGTAGTGGTGCTGGTTGAGAGCTCGGTGTCCACATCACGAAGGAATTATTATGGTCCACACATGTCAACACAGTCGTGAAGTAGGCCTCTTCCCCCCTCAGGTGACTGAAAAGTTTTATCATGGGCCCTCAGATCCTCAAAAAGTACTACAGCTGCACCATTGGGAGCATCTTGACTGGCTGGAAGCCCTCAATGGCGCCGCCCATGTTAATACGACCTTTTGGCCACCAGAGGAATCTATCATTCTCTATGAGTCTACCTTTAAACCTAACCTAACCTGTAACCTGACCCATCACTTTATGCATTACTGCCCCCCAGTGGCAAGAAGTGACAAAACACAAAAACTGTAAATGGCTCCTACGCAAAACGAAATCAAAATTAATATACAACTATAAAATCAAAATGTTTCTATTAAACTTAAACTAAATAAAAATGACTATTTCGGATCTGAAAACTAACTGAAACTAAACTGAATTTCAAATTAAAATCTTATAACTAATATTTATAAACACCAAACTATAAGAACCTTGGTGCGCCTGCATGAGTGTGTGACAGAGGTTGAGGTGTTGTCTGAGTGTACGAGTGTGTAATGTTTTCACAGTTCCCACAGTTCCCTACATCTCTAGCTGTGTGGTTGAACTCATAAAATACACCGCTGGAGAAAAAAACACAGATCCCTGCTTCCCCTTCAACCCCAGATCCCTGCTTCTCCTTCAACCCCAGATCCCTGCCCTATCGCCATCCCCCTCACTACTCTCGCCTATCCACCCTCAACTCTCTCAGCCTATCCCACCCTCACTACTCTCAGCCAATCCCACCCTCAACTACTCTCAGCCTATCCACCACCTCAACTACTCTCAGCCAATCCCACCTCAACTACTCTCAGCCTTCCCACCCCTCAGCTCATATCTCAGCCTATCCCATCCACACCCATCCCTCAACTACTCTCAGCCTATCCCACCCCTCAACTACTCTCAGCTATCCCATCCACCCCTCAAACTCTCTCAGCCTATCCCACCTCTCAACTACTCTCAGCAATCCACCCTCAACTACTCTCATGCCAATCCACCTCTCAACTACTCTCAGCCTATCCCACCCCTCAACTACTCTCAGCCATCCCACCCCTCAACTACTCTCAGCCATCCCACCCTCAACTACTCTCAGCCATCCACCCTCAACTACTCTCAGCCAATCCCACCTCAACTACTCTCAGCCAATCCACCCCTCAACTACTCTCAGCCATCCTCCACCCCTCACTACTCTCAGCCCATCCCACCCCTCAACTACTCTCAGCCTATCTCCATCCACCCCTCAACTACTCTCAGCCATCCACACCCTCAACTACTCTCAGCCTATCCCACCTCTCAACTACTCTCAGCTATCCCACCCCTCAACTACTCTCAGCCAATCCCACCCCTCAACTACTCTCAGCCTATCCCACCCCTCAACTACTCTCAAGTATCCCACCCTCAACTACTCTCAGCCTATCCCACCCTCAACTACTCTCAGCCAATCCACCCCTCAACTACTCTCAGCCTAATCCCACCCTCAACTAC
>NW_019945675.1:14686-25927 GCF_002910315.2 Salvelinus sp. IW2-2015 | reverse complement strand
CCCACCCCTCAACTACTCTCAGCCATCCCACCCTCAACTACTCTCAGCCATCCCACCCTCAACTACTCTCAGCCTATCCATCCACCTCAAACTACTCTCAGCCCATCCACCCCTAACACTCTTCAGCCTATCCCACCCTCAACTACTCTTAGCCATCCACCCCTCAACTACTCTCCGCCAATCCCACCCCTCAACTACTCTCAGCCAATCCCACCCCTCAACTACTCTCAGCCAATCCCCCCTCAACTACTCTCACAATCCACCCCTCAATACTCTCAACCATCCACCCTCAACTACTCTCAGCCATCCCACCCTCAACTACTCTCAGCCTATCCCTGGTCTCCGTAGACATCCGCTTTTTTTTATCGCCATGGGCCGTTCACTGGCGTGTACCACGATGTACAGCTGCCTCTTTCCATGAATAGCCTGCCAGGTGAATCAAGGTGACAGCTATGAACTTATTGTGCCACTTTGTTAAAGTGTTCTTTCCAATTGAGAATGGATTGTAGGTAATGCTGTGCATCGAGGGTTGAATTGAAACTATATGAAGTGCCTTTGAAACGGGGATAGTAGCGGTGCATTTTGACCGGGGTTGGTAAGTAGTTTTGCCTAGTGAACGGGCTTTGGTCGTAGGTGGCCCTATTAAACGGAAGGTATGGTGAGGTGCCTTTGAAAAGGGGATTGGTAGTAAGTGCCTTGAACGGGACACTATGGTGTAGGTGCCTTTGACGGAGGGTTGGTGAGGTGTTTGAACGGGTATGTAGTAGGTGCCTTTGAACGGGGTATGGCGGTATGGTGCCTTGAAACAGGAGCATATGGATAGTAGGTGTCGTTTCGAACGGAAAGGATATGGTGTAAGAGTGCCTTTTGAAGGGGTATGTAGTAGTTGCCTGATATTGAACGGAAGGTAGGGTAGTAGAGTGCCTTTTTGAAGGGTATCGGTAGCTAGGTGCATTTTGAACGGAGTGTTATGTAGTAGGGCTTGTTGAACGGGATATGTAGTAGCGTGCTTTGACGGGGTTGGTATAGGGCCTTGGACGGTGGGTTATGGGTAAGTAGGAGCCCTTTAGCGGGTATGTAAGATAGGTGCCTTTGAACGGGATATACGTAGTAGGCTTCTTTGAACGGGTTAATGTACGTAGGTCACTTGAACGTTGTAGTAGGATGGGGACGGGTTGGTAAGTAGGTGCTTATGAACGGTATGGTGTAGAGATGCCTTTGACTATGTAGTAGGAGCTTGAACGGTATGTGAGCTGGCCTTTGAACGGGTTATGTGTAGTAGTGCTTTATGAACGGTCTGTTCTGTTAGTGCCTTGAACAGTCTAGTATGGAGTGTTTAACGGAGGGCTCTAATGTAGGCTTTGAAGGATTAAGTCTTTGAAACGGGGTATGGTAGTAGGTGCCTTTGAACGGAGGAGTATGCCTTTACAGGTAGTGAGGGCCTTTGAACGGGTATGAGTAGTTGCTTTACGGGTATAGGTAGTAGGTGCCTTTAACGGGTGTGTAGGCCTTAGAACGGTAGATTATGGCCTTTGAACGGTATGTGTTAGTCCACGTGCTTATTAGAAGAGGTGGTAGCTTGAAACGGGTTGGTAGTAGGTGCCTATTGACGCGGGTTATGGAGGTAGTGCCTTTGAACAGGTTGTTTAGGTGCTGTTAAGGTCTTGTGAAGGTCATTTCGGTTATAGGTAGGTGCCTTTGAACGGGGATATGTAAGTAGGTCCTTTGAACGGGGTATTGTAGTGGTGCATATTGAAACGGTTGTTAGCCTTACGGTATGGTAGGTGCCTTTGACGGTGGTTGGTATAGGGAGTGCGCGTATGTGTAGGCTAAGTGGTATGTAAGGCTTGACTTATGAAGTGCTTGGGGGTATTGGTAGTAGGTCTTTGAACGGGGTTATATGGCCAGATCTGGCCCACTTGAACGGGCTATGCAGTAGGGGCCTTTGATGACGGGGTATGGTAGTAGGCCTTGAAACGGTCGTATGTGTATAGGAGGCCTTTGAATCGTGTGGTATTGGAGTAGTGCCGTTGAACAGGTCTTATGATGTAGTAGGTGCCTTTGAACGGGTATAGTAGTAGGGGCCTTGAACGGATAGGCAGTAGGTGCTGGCTTGAACGGGGTATGGCAGTAGGTGCCTTTAGACAGGGATGGCTTAGGGCTTTGGTAGGGCTTTGAACGGGTATGGTAGGGGCTACTTGTGGTGCCTTTGAACGGGGTATGTTGAGGTGCCTTTGAAGGGGTATTTAGTAGTGCTTGAACGGATTTGGTGTAGGGCTTGAACGGTTTAGTAGTCTTTGAGATGTAGTAGGATACCTCTTGAAAAAACCGGGGGGTGGATAGGTCCTTTGATACGGTATGTATGTGGTGTGCTTTGACGGTATGTTGTAGCCGTTGACGGGATTGGTAGGGCCTTTGAACGGGGTATGCGTGGTAGGTGCCTTAGCGGAGGTAGTCTGAGGGGTATTGGTGTAGGTGCTTTGACACGGTATGGTTGGTAGGTGCCTTTAACGGTATGGGTAGTGGAGCCTTGACGGGTATTGGGTAGTAGAGATGCCTTTGAACGGATGGTAGTATGTGTTTAACGTATGTAGTTTCTTTGACGGGTATGTATTGGTGTCTTGAACGGGATGTAGTAGGGTGATTTTACGGGTTATGTCGTAGTGAGCCTTGTAACGGGGAATAGGTAGTATGTGCCTATTACGGGTTATGGGGTAGTGTCTTTGAACGGGTCTGGTGGTAAGGTCTTAACGGTTATGAGTAGTTCTCTTGAATGGGGTTATATTGGAGTAGGTGCACTTTTAACGGAGCACCGGTTTTTGGCATGAACTGCAATCGCTGCTGGTTTTTCACGCTCAACAGATTTCCATGTGTGTCATCACATAGTCCCACACCCAAGGACATTCACGTCAACTTGACACAATGTGGAAGTCAGCTGAGTCCAACTTTGTGCGCCAGATCCCTGTGAACGTCTTTGACCACCTATTAGAGCTCACTGTCTTACGATTTGAGGCTGTTCTTGATGCCAAAAAGGGTTGTGGGGGGTGGGTGGGCAAATTCATATTAGAAGTGTTCTTAATGTTATTGTACAACTCAACTCAAGTGTAGAATACAGCAATCAGTCAAAGTTTGGACACACTACTCAGGTTTTTCTTTAGTTTGACTATATCTACATTGTAGAAACAATAGTGAAACATCAAAACTATGAAAATACACATATGGTGTCTCCAACTGGCCACCTGGCTTAAAGTAGTGCACATAATTAGGAAGTAGAGTACAATTTCCTGACGCCCAACCCAGACTATTGAAACTCAGTCTCTGCATGTTTCCTTTCAGCAGAAGATCAAGGCTTCTTTTCTTATTTTCCTTTGGCCTGTGTGTGAAAAAAGAGAGCTCTGGGTTTGCTCTGGATTAGACCGGATTCCTTGTCTCTAGGATCTTTTAGAAATTCTTATTTAGCATCCCAGGTTTGTAAGTGTTACAGTGTTGAACAATCTGGTTGAAGGGTAGGCAGAGAGCGGAGCAGAAGAGCGGGAGCAGAAGGGAATTCTGGGTTGAAGGGAAGCAGGGATCTGGGGGTTGAGAGAGAGGATGCGGATCTGGGTTGAAGGGAGGAGCTGGGGATTATCTAGGCAGTTTATAGGAGAGGGAAGCAGGGTTCTGGGAGTTGAAGGGGAAGCGAGGGTTCTTGGCCGGTGAAGGAGACGAGGAGAGCGTTAGGACGGATCTGGGGTTGGAGAGAGGGAGGCAGGTTTGGGGGTTGAAGAGAAAGGGAGGGTTCTGGGGTGAAGGGGAACAGCTGTAGGAGATTGAGGGTTGGGATGAAGGGAAGGAGGGATCTGGGGGTATGTAAGAAAGTGACAGCAGGTGTCTGGGGTTGAAAGGGGAGAGCAGGGTTCTGGGGTTGAAGAAAGCAGGGTCTGGTGTGAGGATGAGCGATGGCGGTCATGGAGTGAAGGTGGAGCAGGGGTTCTGAGGGTGTGAGGGGAGCAGGGTTCTGTGGGTGAAGGAAAGCAGGGTAGTGGGGTTGAAGAAATCAGGATCTGGGTTGAAGGAAGCAGGATTGCGGTAAGGGGGATCTTGGGGTTGAGGGAGGCAGGGTCTGGGGTTGAAGGGGAGGGCAGGATCTGGGGGATAGGGGGGCAGGATTGGGTTGAAGGGAGGCAGGGAAATCGTGAGAGGATTGTGACGGTGATAGGATAGCAGGTCCTGGGGTTGAAGGGGGAGCAGGCAATTCTGGGTTGAAAGGGAGCGGATCTTGGGGTTGAAGGGAGAGCAGGGATCTTGGGGTTTTAAGGAGAACAGGGATTGGGGGTTGAAGGCGGAGGCCAGTGATCTGGAGTCTGAAGGGAAGCCAGAGGGACTGGGGGTTACAGGTGGGTGGCAGGGATCTGGGGTTGAAGGGGAGCAGGGATTGGGGGAGAAAGGAGGTGGCAGGGATCCTGGAGTTGAAGGGGAGGCAGGGATCTGGAGTTGAAGGGAGGCCAGGATCCTGGGGTAGGAGCAGGGATGGCGTTGGGGAGTCGGGGTTGAAAGGAGATGCAGGACTGACAGTGCAGATCTGGGGTTGAATCGGAGAAGCAGGATCTGGGGTTGAGGGGAGCAGGGATCTGGGGTTGAAGGAGATGCAGGGGATCTGGGGTTTGAAGGGGGAAGGCAGGGATCATCGGGGTTGAAGGGAGAAGGGTCTGGGGGAAGGGCAGGCCTGGGGTTGAGGAGAAGCAGCCGGGGGAATTGGCTAAGGCTGGGTTGAAGAGAGAGGGATCGGTAAGGAAGCAGGATCTGGGGTTGAAGGGGATAGCAGGGATCTGGGTTGAAAGGAGAAGGCTGAGAGTAGTTGAGGGGTGGGATTGGCTGAGAGTAGTTGAGAGGTGGGATTGGCTGAGAGTAGTTGAGGGGTGGGATAGGCTGAGAGTAGTTGAGGGGTGGGATTGGCTGAGAGTAGCTGAGATAAAGCCTTTGTCCTATGAAGAGGGGGTGGGCGACGGGCCAATAAATAAAAACTATTAAATGATCATATCTACCATGGCACGTAACAACCTTTACTTTAGGACATATTTCCAGATGAAAAATGAAATAGGAGGAAAGGGAATCTCTTTCAGGGACTGTGTCCAGCCACTAGAGGGTGCTCTTACCCATTCTACGTGTGGTGATCAGGGAGAACTAGCTRTTATACCACATCATTTAGGCCTTYAGTCAGGCTTGGGGTCAATTCCATTTAAATTCCAGTCCATTCAGAATGGGCTTTGTAGGTCATAGGTCATCCCCCCTTCCCCCCCTCAGACAATCCTGYMGGTGAAGAAGCCGGATGTGKWGATCCTGGGCTGGCGTGGTTACACGTGGTCTGCGGTTGTGAGACCGGTTGGACTTACCGCCCAATTCTCTAAAACGACGTTGGAGGCAGCTTATAGTAGAGAAATGAACATTAAATTATCTGGCAACAGCTGTGGTGGACATCCCTGCAGTCAGCATGCCAATTATATGCACCCTCAAAACTTGAGACATCTGTGTCATTGTGTTGTGTGACAAAACGGCATAATAGCACAAGGTGCACCTATGTAATGATCATGCTGTTTAATCAGCTTCTTGATATGTCACACTYGTCAAGTGRATGGACTAGCTTGGCAAAAGAGAAATGCTCACTAACAGGGGATGTAAAAAAGATTGTGAGAGAAATATGCTTTTTTTTGTGTTTATGGAACATTTCTGGGATTTTGTATTTCAGGACATGGAACATGGGAACAACACTTTACACGTTGCGTTTATATTTTTGTTCAGTGTACATAGTTTTATACACTTTCATAATAAACATGTTTAAAATAAATCAATGAAAATGTGTCTGATAAATTCCCGTTGACATGAAGGACATTATAAACCCGAGGACCATTTTACAAGTGGCTACAATTTATAGTACGTTACAGTACTGTTGATTTTTATTGTGTAACCATGGGATTTATTTACCAACAAACCAACTGTCTTTGAGTAAAAACAATCTTTTTAATTTACATCTTTACTCTTTACATCAACATATAGGCTGCTAATAACTGTGCGCTGTGAGAGTTATAATTGCGACAGAATGTTCTCAGAACGGGGTGTTGCCATATTCTGCTGGTAATGTCGTGGTGGTTTAGCAGGTAGGACATTAGCAGGACAATATGGAACTACAAGGTAATCCAAACAGCCCCGCCTGCCCTTCTCAAATGCGGCGCCGCTAATAGTCAACCCAGTCCATTATCTCTAGCCCACTCAATAAAGGACGGTCAGTGATTTACCATAATAATGGTAATAATATTTGCTATTTGATAAGTTAGGTCTAGGCTTCCTGGTTAAATAAAGGTAATACATGTGCTATTATAAGAACGATAAAACTGTATTCATTTTCAGTCACCTAAATACGTTGTAATTGTTTACTTGGTTTATTCTATTCCTGGGTGTGAAATCACTTGTCCCACTATCAATGTAGTTGGCCTACTGTTGTGGATCAGAGAGTGATCCCTGGACAACCACGCTACAACCMTGTCCAGTATGCCGTGAAAGCCCCGGATAAAAGCCTGGAGGAATAGAACAACCGTAGTCGGTTTCTACTTTTGAAGTGAATGCGTGTGTATATATCCCGCCACGACCTGCGGAGAGTGAGATGTTCAATCAGATTGCACAGCATGAGTGTGCAAGCGGAGAGAGGGGGGTGCAGGCAGGAGGGTAGGTATGCCCCATGCCTGAGCCTGACAGAGATACTCACACTCCAGAAACACTGTGAGGGAGTCATGAGTGGAGTCTGGAGTTATGGAAACACAGACGACACGGTAAAGAACGTTTCTCCCGTTTCTTCGAGGATTCGCGTACGGTTGATGCCGCTTGGAGTTGGACAACCGGATTCTAAATAAAGTGTTGYAATGTTCCAATTCCGATCAGCACTTGTACATGAATTTGTATCAGCGGTCCTGCGTTTGGGAAGTAGAGCAGAATAACAACGTCGCAGCGAGGAGGAATTCCACCGCTCATTTCGGAACCCGCGGTGCACCTCGTTTTTAGTTCAGAACATAACCTGTTGCTCGAGTGCACTTTGGATACGAACGTACTCATCGTGCGCAGTCTGTTCGGTTCTACGAGTGAGTGGGCTATAAACACGGGACATATAGATTTGATTGATCTTATTGAGGACGTGTAGTCTAGTCTACTATCGGCTTGTAGGCTTCCCTGGCGTGCCATGCAGGGCACCTTTATTATCAGATATGAGGGAAACAGCGTGACGACATAGCCACCAAACAGCGTCAATGCTTTCCCAGGAGGGTAAACACAACAACACTCAGGTTATGTATTGAAAACAATTTCACTCAAACATGAGTTCTTCCGGCTGCAGAAAGGTAGATATACTATATGTCGGCGTGTTTGACTTATTATTTCAATGGAACTGAAATTCGGAAATTAATTTAGGCAATTTTCCCCCGGAGCGAGTTGTTTTTTTGGGTAGCTTCATCTTGCGACACGTGAAAATAGCGTGCACGTTTGGAGTTACGATGCTGGTCTCTTGGGTCACATTTATTCAAGCGTTCCTAATATTGCTGGTGAAAGGAGCCGACCAATGGAGCCTCCGGGAGTCGTCTAACTGCGAGCTCAATAAGAAAGTAAGTGCCCTCATATCACCTTCTCTCTAATATAATTACTCTTACATCTAAGTAAATTATACCCCTTTTTCTCTACAATGAAACGGTTAGTATTTAAATCAACCGGGATTTGAGTAGGCCTATTTGAATGTCCACTGTCCAGTTTTAGCCTATAAATATGTTATGTGATTCTTCTTCCGTTCACTTTCTTATTTACAAAATTGGTTATTTAGGCTAGTTCATTCATTCAACCTGTAAAGTTTCCGTTTCCTCTGAGAGCGCAGTTCATATCAGATGTGTATTGTGTTAGTCTAGTGTACTGTAAATAAGACATTATCAGTCCATTATCGAGCATCAAATAGTCTACCACATTTAGAATCAACAGACTCAGTCTGTTTAAATAGCTCCCAGTTCCCGCTATCTATTTGCAGTGGATAACACCTAGTAGGTGTTTGTGGTTATTGTACGTCTGTTTTAGAAGGGCGACCAATTAAAAGAGTTTGTTTGTCCATATCTTTGTTTAACTTTAGTGACATAGTTGGTGAATGACATCACACACACAGCCGTAAGACCATTGTTCACATAAATTATAAATTACTTTATATGATCAGGTTTTGGGTTGACCACACTTATGTGGTTTTATAGCCTGGAATAATAACACTAATGTGTTTTATAGCCTGGTAATAATAACACTAATGTGGTTTTATAGCCTGGTAAATAACACTAATGTGGTTTTATAGCCTGGTAATAACACTAATGTGGTTTTATAGCCTGGTAATAATAACACTAATGTGGTATTTATATAGCCTGGTATAATAACACTAATGTGGTTTTATAGCCTTTAGTAACACTAATGTGGTTTTATAGCTTGGAAAAATATAATGTGGTTTTATAGCCTGGTAATAATAACACTAATGTGTTTTATAGCCTGGTAAAACACTAATGTGGTTTTATAGCTGGTAAAAAATCAGTAATGTGGTTTTATAGCTGGTAATAATAACACTAATGTGTGTTTTATAGCCTGGTAATAAAACACTAATGTGGTTTATAGTGGTAATAATAACTAATGTTTATAGCCTGGTAATAATAACACTAATGTGGTTTTATAGCCTGGTAATAATAACACTAATGTGGTTTTATAGCCTGGTAACAACACTAATGTGGTTTTATAGCCTGGTAATAATAACACTAATGTGGTTTTATAGCCTGGTATAATAACACTAATGTGGTTTTATAGCCTGTAATAATAACACTAAGTGGTTTTATAGCCTGGTAATAATAACACTAATGTGGTTTTATAGCCTGGTAATAATAACACTAATGTGTTTTTATACCTGGTAATAATAACACTAATGTGGTTTTATAGCCTGGTAACAACACTAATGTGGTTTTATAGCCTGGTAATAATAACACTAATGTGGTTTTATAGCCTGTAATAATAACACTAATGTGGTTTTATAGCCTGGTAATAATAACACTAATGTGGTTTTATAGCCTGGTAATAACACTAATGTGGTTTTATAGCCTGTAATAACACTAATGTGGTTTTATAGCCTGGTAATAATAACACTAATGTGTTTATAGCCTGGTAACACACTAATGTGGTTTTATAGCCTGGTAATAATAACACTAATGTGGTTTATAGCCTGGTAATAATAACACTAATGGGTTTTATAGCCTGGTAATATAACACTAACGTGGTTTTATAGCCCGGTAATAATAACACTAATTCACTCATGTTTCTTTTTCTTCTTCTTTCACCGTCGGCAGCAAAGTGATCTGAACTCTTTCCTGTGGACCATCAAACGTAACCCTCCGTCCTATTCTACGGCACGATCCACGTCCCTTACACGCGCCGTTGGGACTTTATCCCAGAGAACTCCAGAAAGCTTTCCAGGAGAGCAACATGGTTTACTTGGAGCTGGACCTGACTGATCCCTACACCATCTCAGCCCTGACCAGCTGCCAGCTCCTCCCTCAGGGGGGACCCTACAGGATGTCTACCAGAGACATCTACGGACGCCTCAAGAGGCACTTGGAGTACGTCAAGCTCATGATGCCATCGTGGATGACTCCTGACCAGAGGGGTAAAGGCCTCTACGCTGACTACCTGTTTAATGCAATAGCGGGGAACTGGGAGAGAAAGAGACCTGTTTGGTGATGTTGATGGTGAACTCGTTGACGGAGCGGACATTAAGACGAGGGGGGCCCGGTGTTGGATCTGTACCTGGCTCGGAGGCAGAGAGGATGAGGAAGAGAACAGGAGCTGTGGAGAAGGTGGAGGAGCAGTGTCACCCGCTCAACGGACTCAACTTCTCTCAGGTGAGTCTGAAAGTAACCTTATTTCCTATATAGTGCGGCTCACTTTTACCCAGAACCCTTGTACCCTATTCCTATATGTTGGAGGGTTTTCAAGCTACTGAATCTGCCGGCTAAATAAATCCTGCCAGGAGATGGTGATGTTTCAATAAACCTAGCATCAGGGGGCGGCAGATAGCCTTGTGGTTAGAGTGTTGGGCCAGTAACCGAAAGCTTGCTCGATTGAATCTTCGAGCTGACAAGGTAAAAATCTTCATTGTTCTACCCCTGAACAAGGCAGCCCACCCGCCACTCTCTGATTCAGAGTGTTGTTGGTTAAATGCAGAAGAGACATTTCAGTTGAAGCATTCAGTTTACACGACTAGGTATCCCCCTTTCCCTTTCCCAACTTGACTAGGTATCCCCTTTCCCTTCCAACGACTAGGTTACCCCTTCCCTCCAACTGACTAGGTATCCCTTTCCCTTTCCAACTGACTAGGTTATCCCCCTTCCCTGTACAACTGACTAGGTATCCCCTTGCCCTTACTTCCAAACTGACTAGGTATCCCCCTTCCCTGTACAACTGACTAGGTATCCCCCTTCCCGCTACAACCACTAGGTCCCCCTTTCCCTTTACAACTGACTTACGGTATCCCCCTTTCCAACTGACTAGGTAACCCCTTTCCCTTTACAACTGATAGGTATCCCCCCTTTTCCCTTTACATATCTGACTAGGTTATCCCCTTTACAATTGACTAGATATCCCCCTTTCTCCTTTACAACTGACTAGGTATCCCCTTTACAAACCTGACTGTATTCCCCCTTTACACTGAATCTAGTATCACCCTTTCACTGACCTAGCTATCCTCCCTTACACACTGACTAGGTATCCCCCTTTCCAACTGACTAGGTATCCCCCCTTACAACTGACTAGGTATCCCCCCTTTCCAACTGACTGATATCCCCCTTTCCAACTGACTAGGTATTCCCCCTTTCCCTTTACCAACTGACTAGAGTATCCCCCTCCTTTACAACTGACTAGTATTACCGCCCTTTCCAACTGACTAGGTATCCCCCTTTCCCCTTTCCAACTGACTAGGTATCCCCCCTTTCCAACTGACTAGGTATCCCCCTTTCCCTTTCAAACTGACTAGGTATCCCTTCCCTGTACAACTGACTAGTTATCCCCCTTTCTCTTTACAACTGACTAGGTATCCCCCTTTCCCTTTACAACTGACTAAGTATCCCCCTTTCCCTTTACAACTGACTAGTAGTATCCCCCTTCCCTTTACACACTGACTAGAATATCCCCCTTCACTGAATCAGCGTAGCCTAACGG
>NW_019945675.1:13346-14661 GCF_002910315.2 Salvelinus sp. IW2-2015 | reverse complement strand
CTCTCTTCTCTCTCTCATCTCTCAATTCAATTCATTCAATTCAAGGGGCTTTGGCCTTTCATTGGCATGGGAAACATGTGTTACATTGACCAAAGCAAGTGAGGTAGGTAATATACAAAAGTCAAATAAAACAATAAAAATGAAACAGTAAACATTACCACATGACAGTAAGTTTCAAAACAATAAAGACCATTCACAAACAAATGTCATTATTATATATATGGCTAGTGTTGATAACAATGATTAACAAATGGTTAAAGAGCACCACAAAGTAAAATAAATAAACATAAATATGGGTTGTATTATACAATGGCTGTTGATGTTCTTCCACTGTGCCTTTTTCTTGGTGGGCAACAGGTCACAAATCTATGCTGCTGTGCATGGCACACTTGTGGGAATTTCACCCATGTAGATATGGGGTTATCAAAATCTGGAATTTTGTTTTCGAATTTCTTTGTGGATCTGTGTAATCTGAGGGAAATATGTCTCTCCTAAATGGTTCATACATTGGGCAGAGGTTAGGAAGTGAGCCCTCAGTTTCCACGCTCATTTTGTGGGCAGTGTGTGCACATTAGCCTGTCTTCTCTTGAGAGCCATGTCTGCCTACGGCGGCCTTTCTCAATTCAGCAAGGCTATGCTCACTGAGCTTACATATCAAGCTTTCCTTAAGTTTGGGGCGTTCAGTCACAGTGGCAGGTATTCTGCCACTGTGGTAACTCTCTGTTAGAAGCCAAAATAGCATTCTAGTTTGCTCTCGTTTTTGTTAATTCTTTCCAAATGTGTCAAGTAAATTAGCTTTTTGTTTTCCATGAATTTGGTTGGGGGTTCTAATTGTGCTGTTGTCCTGGGCTCTGTGGGGTATGTGTTTGTGACAGAGCCCCAGGGACAGCTTGCTGAGGGGACTCTTCTCCAGGTTCATCTCTCTGTACTGGGTGATCTGGCTTTGTTATGGGTAAGGTTGGACGCTTTCCTTTAGGTGGTTGTAGAATTTAACGGCTTCTGCTCTTTTCTGGATTTGTGATAATTAGTGGGTATCGGCCCTAATTCCTGCTCTGCATGCATTATTTGGTGCTTCACGTTGTACACGTCGAGGGATATATTTTTGCCAGAATTCTGCACTGCAGAGTCTCCAATTGGTGGTTTTGTCCCATTGTGTGAAATCTTGGTGGGTGAGCGGACCCCAGACCTCACAACCATAAAGGGCCAATGGGCCTCTATGACTGATATCAAGTTATTTTAGCCAGATCCTAATGGGTATGTTGAAATTTATGTTCCTTTTGATGGGCATTAGAAGCACCCTTCTTGCCTTGTCTCT
>NW_019945675.1:8346-10846 GCF_002910315.2 Salvelinus sp. IW2-2015 | reverse complement strand
AAACCCTGGTGAGGACGACGAGCACGCAGAKGAGCTTCCCTGAGACGGTTTTTGACAGTTTGTGCAGATATTCTTAGGTTGTACAAACCCACAGTTTTATCAGCTGTCCGGGTGGGTGGTCTCAGACGATCACGACAGGTGAAGAAGCCAGATGTGGTGGTCCTGGGCTGGCATGGATAAACATGGTCTGCAGTTGTGAGGCCGGTTGCACGTGCTGCAGAMATCTAAAAAAWATATATTGGAGGTGGCTTATGGTAGAGAAATGGACATTMAATTCTCTGGAAACAGCTCTGGTGGACATTCCTGCAGTCAGCATGTCAACTGCACGCTCCCTCAAAACTTGAGACATCTGTGGCGCCAAATCCACTTGTTTTAGTAGTGCTGGAAGATGGCCCTGTCATAAATGGTGGCCTCAAAACCAACCAAAATAGTTTTTGTTTGGGTGTTGATAGTGTTATGATTATGTAAACTGTATCCTCTCTCTCTTTCTCAATGGTCGAGTCCCAAGTTATACCCTACATAGTGCACTGCTTTTGACCAGGGCCATGGGAAGTAGTGCACTACAAAGGGATAGGTGCCATTTGGATGCTGCCCAATGAAAGGATGAGGCCATGTGAATACAATGGATGTCCTTCTTTTTCCACGCTGCTGGCCACTATTTGGGCGAGCTGCCGTTGATTTGCGAGTTTGCCCCCAGCAGAACATCTATCTGAACTGGTTGGTAATTAGATTAGATTCTCTTAATGAGGGATGTTTCATCTAAAGAATGGAACAACGATGTTTCATCTAAAGAATGGAACAACGATGTTTCATCTAAAGATGGAACAACGATGTTCATCTAAAGAATTGAACCAACGATTTTTCATCTAAAGAATGGAACAACGATGTTTCATCTAAAGAAATGGAAACAACGATGTTTCTCAAAAGAATGGAACAACGATGTTCATCAAAAGGATGGAACAACGATGTTTATCTAAAGAATGGAACACGATGTTTCATCTAAAGAATTTTAAAACAACGATGTTTCATCTAAAGAATGGAACAACGATGTTTCATCTAAAGAATGGAACAACGATGTTCATCTAAGAATGAACAACGATGTTCATCTAAAGAATTTAAACAACGATGTTTCATCTAAAGAATGAACAACGATGTTTCATCTAAAGAATGGAACAACGATGTTTCATCTAAAGAATGAAACAACGATGTTTCATCTAAAGAATTTAACAATCACAAGAATTAAGTTTCATCTAAAGAAATGGAACAACGATGTTTCATCTAAGAATTTAAACAACGATGTTTCATCTAAAGAATGAACAACGATGTTTCATCCAAAAGATGGAACAACGATGTTTCATCTAAAGAATGAACAACGATGTTTCATCTAAAGAATGGAGACAACGATGTTTCATCAAAAGAATTTAAACAACGGTTTCATCTAAAGAATTTAAACAACGATGTTTCATCTAAAAGAATTTAAACAACGATGTTTCATCTAAAGAATGGAACAACGATGTTTCATCTTAAAGAATGGAACAACGATGTTTCATCAAAAGAATTTAAACAACGATGTTTCATCTAAAGAATTTAACAACGATGTTTCATCTAAGAATGGAACAACGATGTTTCATCTAAAGAATTTAAACAACGATGTTCATCTAAAGAATGGAACAACGATGTTCATCAAAAGAATAACAACGATTGTTTCATCTAAAGAATGGACAACGTGTTCATCTAAAGAATGGAACAACGATGTTTCATCAAAAGAATTTAACAACGATGTTTCATCTAAAGAATTAACAAACGATGTTTCAATCTAAAGAATGGAACAACGATGTTTCATCTAAAGAATTTATAACACGATGTTCATCTAAAGAATGGAACAACGATGTTTCATCTAAAGAATGGAACAACGATGTTTCATCAAAAGAATGGAACAACGATGTTTCATCTAAAGAATGGAACAACGATGTTTCATCTAAAGAATTTAAACAACGATGTTCATCTAAAGAATGAACAACGATGTTCATCTAAAGAATGGAACAACGATGTTTCATCAAAGAATGGAACAACGATGTTTCATCTAAAGAATTTTAACAACATGTTTCATCAAAAGAATGGAACAACGATGTTTCATCTAAAGAATTTAAACAACGAGTGTTTCATCTTAAAAGAATGGAACAACGATGTTTCATCTAAAGAATTTAAACAACGATGTTTCATCTAAAGATTAACAACGAATGTTTCATCAAAAGAATGGAAACAACAATGTTTCATCTAAGAATAACAACGATGTTTCATCTAAAGAATGGAACAACGATGTTTCATCTAAAGAATTTAAACAACGATGTTTCATCTGAAGAATGGAACAACGATGTTTCTATCAGAATGAACAACGATGTCATTCAAAGAATGGAACAACGATGTTTCATCTAAAGAATGAGCAACGATGTTTATCTAAAAGAATGAACACGATGTATCTCTCTCTTGGGGGGTGGTT